>NC_068289.1:799803-842303 GCF_025860055.1 Xyrauchen texanus
ATTAAAATAAAGTATTAGATTAAAAGTACAGCTGTAAAATCTTTACATCATTTTAACTCTCCTAAAACTGACCAACATTCCAACACTGAAACATTCCCTTCTAAAGGAACTTTGTTCCCTTCTCACTCAAAGCGCTCGTGCTTGTTAAAGAGAGGCGTGCTGTCATAGCAACCATGATGAGTTCTGTTTCTGTTTGTTCTGCGAAGGCTGTCTCATTTAAACGAGGCTTGTTTAAAGGAGGACACTCGGTATACTGCTGCCTTGAAAGGACGCATCCTACCTAGCATGCAGCCTTCGAAACGAGACACAGCTTGAGAGTTTGAAGCACTGGTCACGTGCATGGCAACGGCTCACTCGTTAAAGGGTAAAGGCCACACCTTCTCAGTAATAATATCGAGAACATCCGTTGACTCAATGTTTATTTCAAATGTTTATTTTCAAATGTTTTTTTTTTATTGAAAATAGCCTGAAAAATCCATAAATTTGCACTTTTCCTCTTGAAAAGCAAAACAACAAAAAAAACAAATGTTGCCATTCTCTGCCCTTGTGTGCAAGACGTATACTTTATACCTGATAACATCTCAAAAAATGTGTTGAAGTGTTTCATGACCCTTTAAAGATCTCCTGTTTCACTGGCATACACTAAATTAAAGACTTATAACTTAACAAAAAAAAAGTAGGGTCATGCATTTGGTATCTTTGTTAAGAAAATGTTTAAAAACATGAATGATATGGATTATGATACATTCTTAGACTCTCAGCCTAAGAAACTTCTGATGAATAAAAAAAAATTATATCAAAAAAGAAAAAAAACGTAGAGCCAAAAATTTACTTTTATCTTATTTTTCTGGTGTAAATATGGTGGCTCCATATTTTCAATCATGTCAACTGTATCTAAAATACATATTGTATTTATATGACAAATCAGTCCAAAGTTTTAGCATTACAGAAATTATTTATCCTAGTGTACAAAATGCCTCAATGTGTCCAAAAACATCTCCAAACAAATAAAAGATAATAATTGTACATAAGAACTAATTACACATGCAAACACAACAATGACTAAAGGTTTGCATAGCATGCAGACGTGATTTTAGTCATGAGATTTCACAGAATGAGTTTCATTCTGTGTCATTTGAGTCATCATTGAGTCTGTGTCGTGTATTTGGCGCCATCTCCTGGTGGTCATATGTAACATTGTGCTTCATGTGGATTATCTAATGATCTATACATCTGATTATCTTGTGTGTGGACTCGATTGAAAGATAATCACAGACTCTAAATAATGATATGTGATATTTAAAATTCTGTAAGTAATAAATGAAAATGCGGCATTAAAGCAACACCAACATAATAGTCAAAGACATATACTAAGCTATTACTCGCTATACTTTTGTATGTGCATAAAACAAATAAGCTTGATGTATTTTACTCTTTGAGAAATTTCCAACAACATAATGACAATATTTAATGAGTTTGACATTGTAATAATATGTAAAGTGCAATTATATATAAATCATCAAAGTGTGATGTGTTTCTGATTTATCTGCAAATTTCAAAGCACTTGTTCCTTTTTGATAATAATGCCGATATGTATTGGGAAGTACAGCTTCTAAGCTTTTAAATGATACTTATTTTGTGTTGGTCAAGACTGTAGTTATTCATATTTAGACAATTATATTATATTATTGTTGATTGGATGGTTAAAGTGTTAAATCTTTATTTTGTTAAGTATTTGAGCAGTAGCTAGATGAACTGGTGTTTTGTGTAATAACTGTTACTATGTCATGTGTTTTAAAATGAAGTTGAAAATAAGCCGCCATGGGGTCTTGGTAGCTCAGCGAGTATTGATGCTGACTATCACACCTGGAGTCATGAGTTTGAATCCAGGGTGTGGTGAGTGACTCTACTCAGGTTTCCTAAGCAACCGATTGTCCCGGTAGCTAGGGAGGGTAGAGTCACATGGGGTAACCTCCTCGTGGTCACTATAATGTGGTTCTCGCTCTCGGTGGGGCGTGTGGTGAGTTGTGCGTGGACGTTGCGGAGAATAGCGTGAGCCTCCACACGTGCTGTCTCCATGGTAACACGCTCAACAAGTCACGTGAAAAGATGCGCAGATTGGTCTCAGACGTGGAGGCAACAGAGATTCATCCTCCACCACCCGGATTGAGTCACTACGCCACAACGAGGACATTGGGAATTGGGCATGCAAAACTGTGGAGACAAGGGGAGAAAATCCACACAAAAACAGGGGAAAAAAGTAAATAAGCCATCATATTCCTATAACAGAAACTATTAAAAATGATGCGTAAAACTTCACCTTCCGAATGCTTCTAAAGTTGCCATTCTCTCAGAGTGAACATTGCTGTGCAGATTTGAAATTCCCTGATGTCTTTCAAATTATGCATCAGGTTCTCTTTGGAGTTGACATCATTATAGAGAAGAACATGGTTGACATATAAAAATGCTTTGATGTTGTTTTACTTCGCTGAACCCTTACAAAACATTACTGTGATTACCATAATTGTGTACTATACTTTAAAGAATACCATGATATTATAATGGTACCAGAAACCATGGGATTGCAATGGTCCATTTTTGTTATTGAAATAAAAGAGACTTTTATTGGACTTTTAAAGAACAGAACATGAAATAATCTCAACGTTTGTCATATCGTGACACACATCATGATAATGTATTGCCGATTCCCCTACTGTTATATAGAGTTAAGGGGAAAGCTTTTCTGCCATGGCTTTCATTACCAAGTGAATGTGTTCTTTAAACCAGACACCTTTTAAACAACAAAGCAGCACAGTAGTTTTTTTCCAGCTGCATTTGGGAATAGGTGAAGAGAAATGCATAAACACACTCTCTGTATTGAGAATATTCCCCTTTATAGAGGCAAAGTGCAGCTCATTTTAATAAATAAATATGAATAAATATAAACACAGTCCCTGTGTGCAGAGCAGGCATCCTCTGATGGAAATCAAGTACAAGGATGGAAAGGAGAAACCTGAGATTAGTTTTTTCCTCCTCTGGAGTCACACATGAATAAGTGATGGAGAAAGATGGATTCAAAGTAGAGCGAGAGATTAACAGATATCCCGTGAACCTCAGAACTTACAACAAAATCCATGCTGTCACAGTTGCCTTCAGATAACAGGACTCTCGCAATCAGATGTCTTTTCCACATGAACCTCTCAAAACCTTCATATGGAACAAGATATCTGACATTTCCTTTATTTTTGTGTGACACCTTCAAATGTGCAGCCATGCTTCACAACCCTCAGGAACATCATTGTTCTGTGCCCTTGTCTTGACTCTGCAGACGGTTTATCTTAAACCTCTGTGCCTGTAGTGTAGCTATCTGAAGCCCTAGCAGAGCATGCTGGGAACCCTGATCCTAACCATAATCAGTCTTTCACAGATCTACCTTGCTGCAGAAAGCGAACATCACGCCTGCATCACCAAGTAATCTGTTTTACACTTTCAACGTCTTTTGAAACATCATAGATAAACGTGATGTTCTATGACATGCAGCACGTTTTAAAATGTGGGCCGTCTACTCAGATGCTCAAATCTTTTCATACTTAATGTTAATGTTTTTACATAACATCACTTCTAATGTTTCTCAAACTATTCCAGGAGCCTGACAGTGTCTCAAGCCTGTGAAGGTTTTTAATGGTATAAGATTTCCCAGAATTAACTTTGTGTCATAAAGCAAAAAATAAATAAATAAATCTGACTTTCCAAATATGATTTTACCAATGTTTTGCAAGATAAATAGAGAAATAAACAGACAGACAGATAGATAGATAGACACACACACACACACACACAGACAGACAGATAAATAGATAGATAGATAGACAGACAGACAGACAGACAGACAGATAGATAGACAGACAGACAGACAGACAGATAGACAGATAGATAGATTGATAGACAGACAGACAGACAGATAGATAGATAGACAGACAGACAGACAGACAGACAGATAGATAGACAGACAGACAGACAGATAGATAGATAGACAAACAGACAGACAGACAGACAGATAGATAGACAGACAGACAGACAGACAGACAGACAGACAGACAAGACAGACAGATAGATAGACAGATAGATAGCCAGACAGACAGACAGACAGATAGATAGACAGACAGATATACAGACAGACAGACAGACAGACAGACAGACAGATAGATAGATAGACAGACAGACAGACAGACAGCTAGATAGACAGACAGACAGACAGACAGATAGACAGACAGACAGACAGACAGACAGACAGATAGATAGACAGACAGACAGACAGACAGACAGACAGATATATATATATATATATATATATATATATATATATATATATATATATATATATTTATTAAGAGACTTTTTTGTCTTTTGTATTATTATTGTCCGAATGTTTGGTGGCAAGGAAATGTCAAGACCGGAACTCTTGGAACTTTAATTAAATACCTCTGCTATGGCCTGAGAGAAAACAGCACAGGATGTGTGTGCATGTGTGTGTTTACACGAGACAATGGCAGACACATAAACTGAGAACAGGAGGTCCCTGCTTATCAGTGAAAAAAGGAAGGCAAGCCTCCTCTCCCCCACCCTTATCGTCCCTTGCTACCTGTATGATCGCATAAGCCTCGGGTGAGAACACACAGAGCCACATAGGCAGCGTCTGACAGCGCAGATTAGAGCTGAGGTCTAGAGTGGGCTGCTGTTTGTGTGCTATTTGGACATCAAATTCAAAAACACTCATTTATTGTTAACTCATCGTTTGAAATCAAACGTGAGGTGCATACTAATGCTAGCCTTGCTGGCTGTGATCGCTCGCTCTCTGTCTGAATCCAACTTCAAAGGCTACGATAAGAGTCTCTGAAGTGCTTTCAGTGCTTGCCATGGTTGCTGTGGCAATGGTGGCAGCATTCATATTCACAATGATAGGTTGGAATATTATGGTGAAGATCCGGAAATTGGTTGGTTGCAATATGGCGAGCATGATTTACAACCCCAATTCCAAAAAAGTTGGGACAGTATGAAAAATGCTAATAAAAACCAAAAGGAGTGATTTGTAAATTATATTCACCCTTTGCTTAACTGAAAACACAACTACACATTATATGATGTTTTACCTTGTGAATTTCAAATCACATCATCTCGATGCGTAAAGGGCAATAAACATCATTTATCTGTAATGGCACTGCCGAATTCTCTGGGCTCGGTCTCATCTTAGATGGAGAGTAGAACAGTGGGCCATGTGTTTTGGTCCGATTATTCCACATTTAAAATAGTTTTTGGATAACACAGTCATCGTGTTCTCCATGCCAAAGTGGAAAAGGACCATCCAAGATGTTTTCAGCATGAGGTCCAAAAGACAGTGTCTGTATGGGGCAGAGGTGTGTCAGTGCCCATGGCATGGGTAACTCACACATCTGTGAGGGCATTATTAATGAAGACAGATATGTACACATTGTGGAGCAGCATATATTGCCATCCAGCATTGTCTTTTCCAGGGACGTCCCAGAATTTTCAGCAGTGCCTAAATGCTTAATAAGTGTTATTTCACAGTGGGAAACATTCGACTGTCCCAACTTTTTTGGAGTGTGTTGTAATAATCTGATTTGAAATGACTGTACAAAAATTACAATAAATTATATTTAATTCACAAAACATGATATAATTTACAAATCACTCCATTTTGTTTTTATTAAAATTTTTCATACTGTCCCAACTTTTTCGGATTTGGGGTTGTGAAAAAGCTCAAGTGGATTTTCTGCGATAGTAATGTGTGTGTTTGTGCAGCTAAGTTCTGCTCGCTATGTCTGTCTGTCTGTCTGTCTGTCTGTCTGTGTGTCTATCTATCTGTCTGTCTGTCTGTCTGTTTGTGTGTCTATCTATCTGTCTGTCTGTCTGTGTGTCTATCTATCTGTCTGTCTGTCTGTGTGTCTATCTATCTGTCTGTCTGTCTGTCTGTCTATCTATCTATCTGACACATGAAGATTGTTTCATTTTGCTGTTTTAGAGACAGATGCCAGTAACATCTACAGTTTATAGACCTTATTCACAGCAGCGCCATCTTTGATTTTTGATGGGAATGACAACGAGGCTGTGAGGGATAGATGTACAGTATCTTCAATGAGTTGTACTGCAGAAACATTGAAAAAAAAAAAACTTTCCAAGAACATTCAGTAGACAAAAAACTCCAGACAACATGACTTTTGGAAAATCAGGTGGGATCTGGGAGCTTTATATAGCTTTATATCATTCAAGCCATTGAAGAGATGGCAAGTCTATCCCTCACAGCCTCATTTTCACTCCCATTAAAAAATAAAGATGGCGCTACTGTGAAAAAGGACTATTGCTGCTCACTTTATGTTTAGACCACTATGGTCTGCTGTCATTAAAATAACCCCTTTTGCAGCTGTACTATGTGGCACCTCATGTCACAGGCCAGGGGAGAGGATTTTTGCTTAGCGTGAAAGGGCATAAATGAGGTGTGTTTGGTGCTAGAGAGGATACTGAGATGAAAGATCAGTGCTATCTACACCCCAGTGTGCCTGTGGTGTACACGACTCCACAGTTTTGTCACGCTATTCACTTAAAGGTGCTGTAAAGCTGTTGAATTAGCCACGCTCCCTCATTCAAAATCCCCACCCTCCAAAGATAAATTTGAGACAAAAACTGAGCAAAACAGCAGCATTGTTTGTTCCTGTGGCTGTCAAATTCACTGGCAAAATAATGCCCTCAACTGACAAACATTATGAATCATAGCCTCAATGATTCGCTTAAAATTAGAACGAGCAAAATGATTGACAGGCAGAAAGAAGACACATTTTTGTTTGCTGGTGAAATATCTCAGGACAAATATTTCATTAATATCTTTAAGGGAGTTGGACATGAAAAAATCACTTATAGCACCTTTAAAGTGTAGAAACGATGAGATGGGGCAACATTTGTCATGGTGTCCAGGTGGAACCAATACGGGGGCTGGACTGTGGTCCACTAATTGGTGACCACTGGGCTATAGCCTACCTTACACAAAGAAAGAGCCAGACATGGTCTTACATGGCCATGGTTGATTCCCTGAAAAGTAAAAACACTATGGCTCTGTGGTGCTGTAAAAACATTCCTCTGTTTGTTATAACATCTCGACCAGATGGACACAGCAACATCGGCTCAGCCAGTGGCATGAGTTGGGGGTGGGACTATCTGTTTATTTGACCATTGGAAGACAGGGAGTCATTATATTTGTAATTCTGTTTAGTGATGCTAGTGGCATAGAAATTATACACTTCCACTTTAAATGGAAAATAAGATAACTTAAAGTATAAGGTATAGTTTTATAGTTAAGGTATAGTTCACCCAAAAATTTAAATTTACTCTCGCAGATGTGTTTGGCTTGATTTCTTTGGCAGAACAGAAACAGAGATTTTTAGAAGAATATCTCAGCTCTGTAGGTCCATACAATGCAAGTGAAGTTCAAATAATAGACAAAAAACACATAGCTTCCAAAACACAGTGTACATGCAACTTTTAGACATTCTGTTTAAAGCATTTGCAATTGTTAGTACAAATATTTTTACTAAAATAAATAAAAATTGGCACAGAGATTTAATAGTCCAATTTCAGCATGTTTTGCAATTGATTGTTAGAGACAGCACATTTGAAGGCAGATATTCAGAGTGAAAATTCCATATTTTTTAAACAAGCTGGTGGCAGACCCAGCAATGTTGTGTAAATGCATTGCCTTATAGAAAACATAAATAATTGATTGGAGAGGAAGGAAAATCGGTGTGTTCACCTAGACATAAAGATGAACAGAGGAAGAAGAGCACATTATGCCGTGCTTGCATTGACTGTTACTGTGTTAGAGGACACTAACATGCCTCATACAGAGAGCAGAGACAAAGAGTCATCTCTTCTGATGAGACAAGATTCAACGCTGTGCTGGACATTCCATCAGAACGAAATTAAATTTGAAGCCCAGAGAGGAGAAGGAGAGAGAGAGAGACAGAGCGAGAGAGACTCGTTTAGATATGACATATCTTTCCTGTATTCTTTCTGCCTTTGTCTTGCACTAAAACAATCACACTTTTTCATCATTTGTTGAACCTGCCAGCAGTCAAAACACTTTTTATAGGTCTCTCTCTCCACTCTTTCAACTCTTAGTCCCTCTTGAGTTGGTAATATTAGTAAGAAACTATTTTACTCCACCTAAATATGTTGACACATGATACATTTTACAAATTGTTTGTTGGCCGGATAGAGTCTCTGGTTTGGGTTATGTTGTTTTAGAAAGTCTTTTTTATAGCTTTTTTGTTTATTTTGCTGGCTGGTATGACAGTGGCCTTGGGATTTACCACCAAACCTATTCATATGAATGCTGCATCAAGCAAATCTTTACATGTTTTGTCTTTCCCTGATGTCTTTATGTCACGTCAATCTCACGAGATTCTTACACTGCTGCAATTTGAAGTCGCACAGCGAGGAGGAGCGTTTGCAAAAATCATTTTAGATGTATAGTAATTCTTGATGACCAATTCAAGCTCTAAAATAAATATTTTACATAATACATGTTATAACTTTAGCTCTACATCTACTGTCGGTCATGAGATATTGTTGGTCAGTTGAGAAGTTCATCAATCAGATATGTTGATTAGAGTCTGACTGGGTGTTGTAGTGGTAACTAATTTGCCTCATGTTTAAGAGGCTCCGCGTTCTAATCCACCCGTATGCAACTTTATATTTTAATAAACACAGATTGCATCCGCACCTCAGTAAGATTTATAATAATATGTGCCTTACAACCGGTGCCACTTCAGCTGATCGTTAGCATGTTGGCCATTTCTGCATCAACTACTCCATTGATAAGCACAGCGCTGGATGCAACAGATGTAGCAACAGCCAAACACTTGCCCTAGATGGCTCAGTTCTTTACCACAGGGGAAATCCGCCAGCGTCTGAATTTGAATCAAACAGTAGGTGCTGAGCTGCCTGAAGCCATTTAGGCGGAGAACAGAGGTCTCACTGAAACAGTTTCAGAGGCTCTTGGGGCATATGGTGTCCTCGGTGGCAGTCACACCGCTTGGGTTGATGCATATGAGAAGACTCCAGCAGTGGCTTCAGACTTGCGTTCCGAGATGGGCATGGTGCCACGGCACGCATCATGCGGCCATCACGCCGATCTGCTGCCGCACGTTCAGGCCTTGGACAAACCTGTGGGCAGGGGTCCTCTTACAGCAAGTGTCTGGGCGTGTCGTTGTTATGACAGACACCTCCAAGTTAGGCTGGACAGGGCCGAGACTGCGTTGATATATCAACTACGTACCTCGAGTTGCTGCCGGTATTGCTGGCCCTGCAGAGGCTTCGGCCATTTATCCAAGGCAAGCACGTGTTGGACCGGACAGACAAAACGGCAACGATAGCTTATATAAACCGCCAAGACAGCTTACGCTCATGTCGCAACTTGCCCGCTGTCTCCTCCTCTGGAGTCAGCAGCAACTGAATTCATTGCAGGCCACTCACATCCCGGGTGACCTCAGCTGTACCGTGGATGTGTTGTCATGGCAGGTGACGCTCAAGGAAGAGTGCAGACTCCAACTCCAGGTGGTCCAGCTGATTTGCAGTTGATTCGGCGAACCACAGGTAGACCTGTTTGCCTCCCGGGAATCCTCCCACTGTCCGCTCTGGTATTCTCTGACCAAGGCTGGTGCACAACTGGCCCCAGGGGCTGTGCAAGTATGCGTTAAAATAAAAAATATATTTGTGCAAGGTCAGGGAGGACGAGGAATATGTCATCCTCGTGACGCCGTACCGGCACACCCAGACTTGGTTCTCGGAACTCACGCTCCTCACGACAGCCCGAGGAGTGTGGCATCCTCATGGGCACTAGCCAATGGCGCCTCTCTAGCAGACTTCTGCAGAGCAGCAGGCTGGGCAACACCCAATAACTTTGCAAGATTTTATAACCATCAGATTGAGCTGGTTTCGTCCCGTGTGTTGTCAGGTACAAACAGGTAAGTATATGGGGAAGCTGACCGGTTGTACCGCTTGCATACAGCACCTTTCCCCTCCTGGAGGGGAGGTTGTATGCTTTTTTCCTCCATTTGAGTTCACGAGATGGTGAACCCTGGATGTCTTTCCCAACTCTTCCACGTGCGGCTGGCAAGCCCATGTGGTGTTTTTGTCACATGTTAACCTCCCCTTCATGTATGATGTGGTCTCCGGTATGTATTTCCCTCCTGGGAAAGAATACCTTCCCTGACACGAATACATTTGGCCCCAGCCGAAAACACTTTGGGGAGAAAAAAGAGAGAATATTTTGTGGCTGGAGCGGCCTGTTCCCATTGTAGATACATCTATGCCCCCCCGGGTGTGAGGGACTGTGCACCGTTAACCTCAGGGAATGAGACGTTGTGTTCCTCTTGCCACAACGCTGTACTAGACCGCTAATGTCTTGGCTCCTCAGCGCAAAACCTGTATGAGTGGTTGCTAGCCAGCTCCTTTAATACCCGTATGTATGGGTGAGTGGCATGCAAATTCCACTTGCCAATACCCATTGGCCTTTTCTCAAAGATCAGAGGTGTTTGGGGCTCCTAAGTGTGACCCCTAGTGTCACTACATCAACACAACGTCTTGTTCCCTCCATCAGAGAACGGAAGATACAACAGTAACCAAGACGTTAATCGAGAATAAACACAGATTTTGAATACGCTTGAATATATTTTGAATGCGTAAAAATCACTCTATCTATATACTGTATATTTATATATATACACTTATTTTCCGGTCAAAATGCATTTATTTCATTCTTAGAAAAGAAAAGAAAACAGTATTTAACAATAATGCTTTATTAACTTTTTCCAAACAAATCTCTCCACATTATAAATATAGAAATGCTCTAAAATAGCACCAATTCAAGTAAGAATAAACGTTTTGTCAAGTCTAAGGGGGATGTTGACTGAGTGAAATTGCAAAGATTATGGCAATGCACATTAAATCTCTTAAACTCTCATCCACCACAATCTTAATCAGCTGGCACACTGTGGCTATCGGCTTTGCTACAGCAATCGTGGAGCCACATTCATGATTCACGACAGAGCATCAGCACCAACTGCTGCTTTGAAGTCCACATGAAAAGCACTGGTAAAAATCATCTCATTCTGCTTTTTTGTGATAGTCAAGACATGATGTACTTTTTTGGTAATTAAATTGCGCCTTACAAAGGCAGCAAAGTATTTGATTTCTGTCACAATTCCAATCTGTGTTTTATAAAACAAATATAGTCTAGAGGTCCTTTTCCCCATTATGTGTTTGTGGTGTGTGTGTCAGTGTAATGGTCCGGGTGGACACATAGCAAAGGTTCCACCATTTTCCGACCAGTGTTTATACAGGTGTGGCAGCGGGGGCGTGGTCAAGCGCCCGTCCGGGAGAGGAAAGCAGTAAGGACGCTTACACCTGAGCTAAATTATGCCTAACACCTGTCTCTAATTCCAGTGAGCACGAGGAGAGCGGCATAAAAGCAGACACAGAGCCTCCAGTAGAGAGAGAGAGAGAGACACGTCAGTCTAGTGTTGGTGTGGTCCAAACTGTCGAGAGTACTGTTTTAGTTACCTGACATAAGTTTACGAGAAGTTTTATTATAGAAAGTCATGAGAACTGCTAAGTGGACATTAAAGAACCTTACCTGAGTGGAACGGCTTGTCTTCGTGTCCTCTTTGAACCTTCTACAACAGGTTTATGCTTTATTAACAGTAAATGTTAATTAACGCATTAACTTTGATGGCTCTAATAAAAATGGATCAGTGGCAGTCTGGGTGAGGAGTTTTGTGTAACTAGAGGTAACTTTGGGACCTGGAGCTGGTACAGTGAAATGAAGAATTAATTTGGCACCATGGAAGTCGTCGCAAAGGAAGAGAAGGAGGCAAAAGGAAAATAAATAAGTACACATCTCAAACAAAGACTCAAGAAAAGACCTGCTGCAGAAATCCTGGTAGAAAAAGAGTCATTATGATGGACAGGTCGTGGTCTGGTGGAACTGAAGGTCAGTCGATTATGAGAACTGGTGCGGATCGAAGCAGTCTGTGTGAGAAACAAGCAACAGACAAAGAGAGTTTGGGGTGAAGAAAAAGCTCTACAGGAGTGGAAGATGTGTTTTGTTCTACGTCAGTGAACCAAAATTGCTGCTGATATAACCATCGAAAATTCGGCTTGGTTTCAAATGAGTTTTTAAAGTATTTCAAAATCTGTGAGTGTGCTAGATCTCCAGTCCTGTAGTGTACGCTTGGCTTTACACTCAAATCATTTGATAATCGTACTGAAAGAGAGACGATTAAACATTTCCAGAACACTCCTACCCTTCAAAAGCATAAACGAAAATCCTGTTGATGTTCCATGAAAACAGTTAAGTTTGATAATTAATGAAGTATAACAGCAGACTTCAAAAAATTGTATCAGACTTTGTTTTGGTTTTCGCCCCTGACAGCTGAATCTTCTAAGAAGAAAAAACTATGTTCTCTTTTCTTTTAGTTGGCATACCCCAATGTGAAGAGATAATAACATTTGTCCTTGTATATTATTGAATCTAATGGTTTATATGTATGAGTGTGTTGCAAAAGTGGAACGCCGTAAAATGTAGGTCATGTGCTAGATTGTGCACCTGTCCTCTTGTTACCTTATTTTGCCCATAGCAACCACATCTCTTGCAGCCTCAGCACCATTGATTGTAGAATGATGAGTTGACAAATGCAACCTCAGCATCCTGCCAGGGGCCAGACTGACGATCTCTCACTACCACATGGGGAAACTGTCTGATACTACAAAGTACTAGAAGCTGAGAGAGAGTTTGGGTGGAATAATATTGGACTTCTTATGCAGTGTTAGATGAAACATGAATATAAAGCAAATAAATGTTTAACAGTTATGCCTAAACCATATGAGAACCACTGAAAAGTGTCTGTAAGGCTTAACAACTATCTAGCTATTATCTACTATGATCTTATATAAAAGAATATTCCAAGTTATATGTATTGTATATGATATACAATCACTTAGAACTTTAATAGGAACACTATGGGCCTAATAAAGTGCCCAAAGTGGTCTTCTGCTGTTGAAGCCCATCTCAAGGTCCGACGTGTTCTGCATTCTGAGATGCTATTCTGTTCACTGCAATTGTACAGAGTGGCTATCTGAGTTATCGTAGCCTTTCTGTCAGCTCGAACCATTCCAGCCATTCTCCGTTGACTTCTCTCATCAACAAAGCATATCCATCCGCAGAACTGCCACTCACTTGATGATTTTAGTTTTTGGCACCATTCTGAGTATATTCTTGAGTTAGTTGTTTATGAAAATCCCCCATCTGGCAGCAACAATCATGCCACTGTCGAAATCACTGAAATCAAATTGTTTCCCACTCTGATGGTTGATGGTTGATGTGAATATTAACCAAAGCTCCTGACCCGTATATGCGTGTTTTTATGCACTGCACTGCTGCCACAGAATTGACTGATAAGATAATTGCATGAATAGGTAGGTACAGGTGTTCCTAATAAAGTGCTCAGTGAGTGTAAATTCAATATTTGGCATGTCATTGATTATCACTGAAATTTGGACTCCCAGCACAGAAGTGCATTTATAATTGAAGGCTTATATTGGGGCATCTTTAAAATATAAATCTTTCACACTGTTCTGAAAGTATAACCATAACTGTTGCATGTATAAACACATGTATTAGCATTAGACTAGTGTGACAGAATTGCTTATTAATCTTGTCAGTTCAAAGTCTGTACAGCAATTTATTAGTAAACTAAATGAGTTTCTCTGTTGCCATGGTTCACATTGGCCACAATATCACCATAAGCCTACCCTACACACTATAATTTGTTATTATTAGCTATAAATCTTTTAATTTAATCATGTTTGTTCAAATGATTAGGCCTAGCAGGGATGCTGCTACTGTGGTTGTACATTTACTGCAAGTGTATGTTCCTCAAAACTACCTGCACATAGAACAGTCTGTGCTGTTGAACTCGTCTTACCAAGATTTAATTTAACACTTTATTTATCACCCAAAATGGACTTCTAATGTAGATTTACAGCAGAAATTGACAATGCATGACAAGAGTCCCACAGACAACACACAACATGATGATGCAACAAGCAGACCTGTCAACTACCGGCGTAGTTTGGATTTATTTACATTCATTACAGAATAAGCCTGTTCACATACCGTATGTAGGTGCTACCAAACATGCACAGAAGCCCAGAGGCAAAGGCTGCTAGTTTGGGATATTATGGAAATAGATACAGGTTTGTCTTTCAACACAGATCTGCACTGTAAGTCAATCAGTTCTATATGTAGATCGGCTGTAACATCAGCGGGGTTATAAGATAGCGGCGAAGTAAATAGTCTGATTTTTGGCTCAAGCTGTTGCAGTACTTGAAAACATCTTTAGGTCTGAAATCTTTAACTTGAATTGTTCTTTCAGTATCTTTCAGTGAGCAGAAATGTGCAGGGTTGTTCTCTGAAAGCCGCGTCTCCCACCTGTCAATTTTTCGCTGAAATGTGCGAATGTCATCAAAGTACTCTGTTAAAAGTCGGTTTTTAGCATGTTCAAATGGTCAGTGATGTCCAGCAGCTTAACCATGGCACATCCGTGTGGTAGGGTAGGCCATGGCTAATATCCCGTTTATTAAGTAAGGCATCAAACTGACGGTGGGTCAGTCCTCTCGCACGAATGACGTTTGCTGTCTTAGTCGCCACACTCATGACATGCTCCATTTTTTGTGACTTGCTGCATAATGCTTCCTGGTGAATAATACAATAAATACCCCAGAACACATTACCTCCACATGATTTCACCTTCTCCTGTTATTTGTGAACAACCACTCCTTTTCTTCCACACATTGAAGGGGCCCGTCCATTGAGAGCCCAATCCACACCTAGCTGCTCCGAGGACCCAACCAGGCAACTGAAAATGTCATCGGCAGTGGTCAGTCACTGGAATAAGTCCCACAAACTCTTCTGTGAATTTCAAACATTTGTCTACTCCCCTGATGAAAACAGCAAGTTGAGCCACACTTTTAAAATCGGTGCTCTCGTTGATTGCAATGGTAAATCATGTGAAAGTTTTAACCTTGTCTTTTAATTGACTGTCCAAGTTGTGTGCCAAATCTGTCAGCTACCGTCTTTCTTGACAAACTTATATTTGCAAATGTCTGCAGCTTGTTGGGACATACCAGTTCAGCTGCTTTGGGCATGCATGTTTTAACGAATTCCCCTCGAGAAAAAAGCTTTAAATTAGATGCAATTTCTTGGGCAATGATGTAACTAGCTTTTACAGCAGCATCATTCATCTCCCGACTATGAGTAAAAACAAGTGTTAGGACCAACCCATTTACCTGTTCTGTCTGTGCCTGCCCAGTATACTGGCTGTACTTCATTGCATGTTTGTTTCATAGTGCCATTGAATATTCAATTCTTTGAGGTCCTCCTTGCTGAGAGCAAATTAAACAGATTTAATAACTTCCCAGAAGAGATATACTGATGTCAATTTATCTTGAAATACACGGCATTCAGAATCCACCTTCGGCTTCTTTGAAAAAATACATTTTCACACGATACATAAAGAAAACCCGCAAGGATTACTTAAGTACCGGATAACGTTACAGTCTATCAACACAGACGCGATTTCTAGTGGTGCTAACAGTAACTGCATCTGCATGTGGGCATTTCTGCAACTGCATTAAATTAAATTTACTTCAGCTGTGGTCCGCAGAGAATCATCTTGCAGGCCGAAAACGGCCCGCGGGCCATATGTTTTACACCCCTGTTCTAAAGATCAATAAAAGCTGGGTTCTTGAGGCATTATGTGATATTTTGGCTTTTTCTTGTCCCAGTCTCTCGTTCATTTCTAGTCCAATAACATTTACACCAGTGTTGTGTTGAGTGTGCACACAAACATGAAAGAGTTATTTCCCCATTCTCGCTCTGACGTTACTTTGCCACTTTTCTTGTGCCTCTTGTACTTGGCACATCCTTAAACAATACCAGAGAAATAATTTCACCAGAGACTGTCTAAGCACATTTCCTGACCTGTCACTCCCTGCCTTTGAAATACTGCTGAATAGAAAACCTTGATGAAAACACTTTGAGAACTTTCTGAAACTCGGAAAGTCAGAGTGTGAATATATTTCCTATTGAAACAGGAAGTTGGGGAAGGACATATTGAAGGGATTTAAAAAAATAGTCAATAGCCTTTAGTTTAAGACAGTTTGTCAAACCATGCTTGTGATTGGAACTACTGTATACTGCACATTATCCACTTTATGCTGCATACTATATTAAAATAGTTAGTGAATAAGAATGAGTGCACTAGTATATAGATGGCCTCAAAGCTAACAGAGTTGGACTTTAAACCATAAAAATCTCAATTTGATTTAACTAGGTCACATGCACAATATCCATAATGAAGATTTTTCATTTTCATCATTCAGTTATCTATTTAAGGTATTTATCACTCTCTCTCTCTCTCTCTCTCTCTCTCTCTCTCTCTCTCTCTCTCTCTCTTTTCAGATCAACAAAGACACATCCAGGTCCAGTTGTTCATCTGAGTGATAGTCCAAAAGATGAAGGAAAGGTGAGAAATGCTTTCCTTCATTTTCTTTTTGCTTTTAATCTTCTTTCTACCATTGCCCTTTTTAAGGACTCAGGAACTTTCTTGACTCCTTGAATAAGAAAACTAAACTTTCAGAAAACTAAAAACAAATGTGCACATATGCGTGCTTACTAAGATTAAATAAGCGTTAATGTTCCTTTGACTGCTGGAGTTCATTTTAATAGGCGCTTTGCGTGCATTGGCACAGGACTGGTTAATTAACACTCATTGGGATACATGCACACATACACTTGAACTGGAGTTCACCCCAGCTACTTCTTTTAGCATGTAGTATCTTGTATTGGGATGGAAATGCAAGCTAAAGTCTTTCTTTCTCTCTCATACACACACACACACACACACACACATATAAACACACACAAGTAGATGTTAGGCCAAATTTTCCAAATTGTTCTTTCCATACAAGAAAAGTGGATGGTGAGTTTTACTGCCAAGCTCTAAAAGTACAAACAAACAAACAAACTCGCCATTAACATATAACAAAAGAAGCCCACGTGATGCTCTGTATTTCAAAACCTTTTGAAAAAGTGTTCATTGATACTTTTCATCTCTGGCAAAACACACATCTCTCTTTTACACTTGTGTACAATTCATAAATGGTGCCTTTAGATGTGTTGATATCGTTGAGGTTCTCGCGTCATGTGACCAGTCACAATACAATTTATGTGACCACAAATGACATTTGATGTGACGGCGATGGGAAGATTATCAGTGAAAGGCTTATTTTGCAATCTTTCATCCCAGAATGGATTTGTATGGCTTTCTATGATCGAAGACAAGTTTTATGGACTACTTTTATGGTGCTTTTTTGAGACTTATTGGAACAATGAACCATATTCCTCTTTTCTTGTGTGGAAACGATAAGCTCAGACATTCTGCTTAACATCTCTGTGACAGGGCGGAAGGGCGGGGCCAGTTTGTGATTATACACACCCAGTCTCTTATCAGGCTAATCAAGCCTCCGAGAGGGATAAAGGCCGACTGCGGAGATCGTTTATGGTCAGCTGACCGTCGTGTGTTTATGTTTGTGTCTTTTGGTTTATTTCTTCATTAAACTATTATTTATATTGTCAAGCCGTTTCTCGCCTCCTCCTTTCCATTGAATTGCGTTACACTGGTGCCAAAAGACACAAACATAAACACACGATGGTCAGCTGACCGTAAACTATCTCTCTCTATCGCACCACCGTCTGCAGTCGGACTTTATCCCTCTCGGAGGCTTGATTAGCCGGATAATGGACCGGGTGTGTAGAATCACCCTCCGCCCTGATGCATTATGGCAATTCATAAAGACGGGCTTTGGGGAACCAGTAAGCTTTTGGAAAAGGGGACAACAGAAGAGTTTAGTTTTAATAACATAACTGTTCTGAAAATAATTTCAGCTCAAGGGCTTTTGAATTAATCAGTAAACGGGTCAAGCATTCCTGTTATGCAGGACATTTTCATGCCCCAATTATATGCCTTAATGTATTGGATAAAATATGAAACAATTAGTTTTCTCAATTTGGCCCTATAATAGCCAATAGCCTTTAGTTCAAGACATTTCGCTAAACCACGATTCTGGTTAGAATGCTTAATAGCCACTGCTTACTACTGAATACAGCCTATTATTAACATATAGTTAATGAGGAAGAAAGAGTGGACGAGTATATAGATGGAACAGAGATGAACACGTTAGTTTTCTGAATATCTCAATTAACTCAACATATTGTATTGAATTGGTATATCAATTCAAGTGAATTGTAGATCATTTCCCTACTTTGGTTTGAGCATGTACCTGGATGCTTTATACTAACGTCATAAAATGAAAACTGGTAATGTAAAAATGCATATGACAAATTTCAAAGGATAGTTTAAAAATATCACGATTAACTTCAAAGACCCTCATGTAAGCTAACTATTAGTCCCTCACTGAGCTCTGGCCAAATTTATCTCTTTATATCCATCCTATTAGGCATCATGTTCATTTTGTTTCCATTGTGTTCATAAAGTTTAAGTGCCTGCATTGGACCAGAGCATATTTCTGTCTTAAAAAATAAGTCTTGTATACCCTTTTATAGATACTTCCTTAAATTTCAACACAGGGATATTCATTTTGTACATCTCTCGAAAGGTACTGCATAACTGTACCTTGAATGACCCAAATTAATATGTGATTTAGCTTGAGATGATTGGTGTGGTTTTAATGTAGCTACATGTGAAAAGAATACATTAAAGAAAGGAAAATCAGAGAGAGATGGAGTTCAGGGAAGGAAGTGTACATGCGGAGGTGAAGATATCAGTAGTAACTGCTGAATCCACTGGAATCCACACACTTTTGAATTAATGAGCTTTTCCAAGCATTGCACACACTCACTCTCACACATATATGATGAAGCCAAAACACTCTTGTATGTGTGTAGCCACTTTAGTTTGGTCTGCGAGATAAGAGAAGACGAAAGGTTTAGAGGGAGTCTGCTTTAATCAACACTCTGTGAAGTCCACTTAAATAATAAATGAGTCCAAGCACCGGCATGTCTGTTTTGTTATGAACCAAATCAGCCAAAAGGCCGCTAACATTGCAACACACACCATTGGTTCTGTTTTCACTATTTACTGCTGCTTTCTGTCTTTCTCTTATGTGTGTGTTTGTCTTTCAGTTGCTGATAGGTTTTGAGAGCGGTACAATAATAATGTGGGACCTCAGGGCCAAAAGAGCCGACTTTAGAATATACTATGATGAGGTAAGTCTCAATATGTGTGCACATGAAATGTCTTCACAATAATAGCAAAATCAGAAATCGCCTACATTGTGAGGACCAGCCAGTGGTTCCAAGGGAAACAGCTTTATGAACATACAAAATACTGTCTTGATAAAAATCTGCAGGTTTCTGTAAAGGGCTACAGTGTTCCTGTAGTTACATTGGTAACGCAAGGTCATGTGTCAGGGAATAAACATATGTATCCATTGAATGCACATTACGGTAATCATTTTACGCTCTCCATTGTCCAAATAAATGTACTTTTGGTGCATACAAATTGTCTCTTCTGCAAGCCTTTTTCTGATGCTTATTTACAACAACGCTGCAAACAAGTCACTTTTTCAGATTTAATTTCCCTTCTCTTGCCATGTGGATGCAGCATAATCACTACTTGGCACACAGCTTTATCTTCCTTTCTGAAAAGGGAACTGGATCCTGCAGCCAGCTGCGTACATTCAACCCTCCAAAACACCTTTCAATCACAGCGCCCCTTGGCACACATCAGCACGTCGACCTCGCTAAAGCCCACAAACATCCAGAAATTCGCCATTTTTTTCTCCTTCCAGCCTTTTACTGTTGGTTTGAATGCAGTGACAGTGCTCTCTGATCATCTGTCAGCGATGACTGTGCCGAGGCAGCACAGGGTGCCATAGCTCGGCAAGCATTTGTCAGAGTTGGTAAATGGAAATATCTTGGGGTCTGCTAATTGCTAGTTTAGATGCCTGCGTGGCATGCCCATGTGTGTGGAAATAAAGTGCTTTTAATACAAAGAAGGTTTTTGAACAGGGGAGGGAGAGAGAAACTGAGAAAAGTGCAGAGGAATCAAAAAGACAGGAGGCAATGAGACCGGGGACATGTTTATAAGCGGGGGTGTCACAAGCAAAGACAAATGGATTGGAAGGTACAGAAATCTCATCACAAAGTAGGCTTAAAGGTGTGGTCACACTAGATTATCTTCCGTTCACTTCCATTCAAACATATGCCAACGCAGGAGAGCAAAAAACATATGCGTAGTACTTTCATCTCTCTCTCTCTCTCTTCATGAACGGGAAGCACAGGCTATTGGTTTTGGTGTCTGCTAATACCAAAAGCTGCTCAAACTACTGCTCAACTATGCAACATTTCAATGAAAATAAATAACTAAGATCAAAGATGTTTTTGCAACAGTTAAAAGTGCCAAAAGACACATGAACCTTTTATGAAACAAAATAAATTCATTATGTCAGATTACAAATAACTGAGCCAAATGTGAGCCACTGAACACTCAACAGTGGAGCTTTCACATTTCATTAGCTGTCAATCATGTACATCAGACGTTTAATTATTGGTTGTTTGTAGCAAAGTCCCACCCATTCAAAAACTTGATCAATCATTATATAGAGAAGTCGGGCTTCCATGCCGGTCAAACATACATTGATTGTAAAAGCCTAATGTCCAGTATTGATTGTTTTGAGCATCTCGTCCAATCACATCGATCTCATGTTTAATTTATAAAGATAATTTGTATAAAAATTAAACTCTTGGTGGTGGAAGCCGTGCATCCTGTGTAGTCTCAAAGTCAGTTTTGATAAACTCTGATCTCCATATATTGGCCACTTGGCTCAATACAAATAGTACAATCTTTAAAACGACATAGTTGCTGTGATTCATGAAAGTGGAGTAGATTGTATATTTCAACTTTTAGAATGCATTTGTTATATATAATGAATATATTTCTTTTTCAAAATAGACGGTCTAGATAGTGAGAACATATCCTGTTGCCCATATTCGTTGCAGTAATTTTGCAAGCTCGAGGTCCTTGTGACCGCAGCTTGCCACAGAAATCACTGGATCTTGTTTGATTAGCACCTTTAGATTCAATTCAGTCGATTTCTTGGTGCCTCTTGGAGTAATAAAGAACATCTGCCTCTCAAACACTTGGAACAACAGTGCCCCTTTCATACACACTCATAACAAACATCAAATAAATCTAACGTGGATATAATTTCACATATTATTTACTCGCTGACATTAACAAGGAGATAAGTGGAGATCAGGCTGCTTTGATGGTGGTGTAATTACTGATATTGGATTATTGACTCGCTCTCGCTCAGATGGATGGTGCACTGAGAGAGAAAGACAAGCATGAACAATTAGTTTTGGCTTTCTCTTATTTTTGGAGCCAACTTAAAGATGCATGCATGTGACATGCTTTATTACAGTTTTTGGAAAAACGGATTCTGTACTGAGCAGCAGCATCATCATCATCTCTATTTCTCAATCTCTGCCATCACTGGTTTCAATTCTCACACTTATGTCTTCTGCTCCTGTGCTTAAATGTAAATGTACAGCAGCCCCCACAAGTATACATGGCCTAATGGTTAGCACACATGTTCTTACACATTGAACTGGATTGTTCACAACATTCCTCCTCACATTCTTGCTCTGCTCCTCATCATTTCCTGCCATCTCTCTACAGTGCTTTGGATAAAAGTGGCACATAGGCAAAACATTAGGAGAGAAAGTCTGTAATGACATTAGCTCTTTGAAAAAACAAAATGAGTTCTGTAATGATTTCTTTGTCTCTCAGGCCATTCACTCAGCAAGCTGGCATCATGATGGGCGGCAGTTCATGTGCAGTCATTCTGATGGCAGTCTAAGCATGTGGAACCTGAGAAACACAGCCAAACCTTTTCAAGTCACCTTCCCTCATGGTGAGTACACACAAAATCATAAAGCCTACTAGCATACTGTCTAGTAGTGCACAAGCTCACTTCTTTATTGAGCAATGACAAATAATCTTGTCAAATGATCTTATATTTTGTAAGACCTACCTGGCCTTGACACAGTTATGAGGGTCTACAGGTGTTCTCTATTTGATTTAATGTACTTTAGTATGCTTTTCTTGTTACATGACAACAAGAGTGCCTGCATCATAAGTGGTGTATGCGTCCTGCACCTTTTTTATATCACCCTGACTTTGATTTGGTAGAAAACGGTTTAAAATGGTAATAATATTTAAAGCAAAGTTGCTTCTTTTTCTGATCTCATGGTAATTCTACTCTTAGAATGAGGCATAAAGACATTGAGAACACATATTAAAGTCACACTAGTTAAGGTCATATTTAAATGCTCCTCTAAGTGCCTCCCACAGCTGTGCGGCGGGTTTCTGAATGTTTGGAAGTAATTTACCATTGCTAGGCTGTTTAGAACTTCTTTTTACCCCTGAAAGAAGAATGAACGAGAACTCCTACAGAAGTATATTGGGGCCTCATGTTCTCTGTGTGTCTGTATGTTTTTATCCTTGTAAGGCTGTTGTTTTGGTTCTGTTTTCTAGTTTCTTGTATTTAGTTTACTTATTAGATGCAGTTAGATCTGCAGCTCGCTTCTCATGATGCCATTACAACCCAACATTCTCTGGCCTTGAGTCTTATGGACACACACACATACAGACACACTGAGTTAAATACCCCTTCATCCATGACTCACCATCTATTAGTGAAATCTGACTCTGACGTCATCGGCAAACACACCCCCTCACCAGGTGTTATGTTAATGGAGGATGATTCAGCGTGTGGGTATGCAGTGTGTGTGTCAATCTTGGTTGCTAAGTTTGGGGTCCTGGTCTTGAGCTCAGCGGGTTATAGAAATCGAAGCACTTTAATTTCAAGGCTTCCACAGGGGGAAGTGATTTGTTAATCAGAAAGTACTAGACATAACTGCCAGAAAGTTCTAGGTCAGTGTGAAGGGTAGGATTTTAAAAAGACTGAGATATTTAAAAATTCACCATTTCGTGTGTGTGTGTGTGTGTGTGTGTGTGTGTGTGTGTGTGTGTGTGTGTGTTCAGGGAAGACTCAGAGAGATGGTAGAAAGGAGTCATGTAAACCCATTCTCAAGGTTGAGTACAAGACCTCCAGAAACAGGTAAGAGAACACACAGACACATGCACACACATAGGCATTAGAAGCTATATTAAAGAGGAACTCTCATAGACCCTTATGGTTTTCATGCTAAGATAATGAATTTTACTATACTAACATCAAACCTAACTCTCATAGAAGCCTGATGACAGTATTACATTTAAAGCTACACATAATATGGATGATTTTTGAGCCTAGTCAGTTTCCAGCATTGAGCACTATATCTGTGAGGATATTAAAAATAATTACCTCGCAAGGATAGCCAGATCTTTACGCACACACACACTTTTCTTTGGCAGGATACAGTATGTGTCTAAATCTCACTCAAGAACATTACTGCCGTTTCATCTCATCACAAAACAATTAAAGTTTACTGCCTTTTTCAATAAGCCTGTTTGACTTTAAAGAGCAGCAGAGAAACATGAATTAAAGACTTGATTGCTTTTTTCCTCCCTCTACTTTGACAGTCGTAATTGACCATTTTAGAGTAGTTTGAGTATTATTTATTTTCCCCTTTTTTCTTTCTATTTAAAAAGAAATGTCTGAAGGCCTGTTTGCACTGAAAGTTAATTCCTATTAGCCTATTCACACCAGAAGCGAAATTTGTCTGACAACAATGTGTCCTGTGGGCCAATTTTCTTCCTCCATCTGTGAAATAAAGCCTTCTCAACCAATAGGATTTAAGCGAGTCATGATAAACAGCTGCCCGTGGGGCCGACACTCTGGTCTCTGATTAGCAATAGCAACATAAAAAAGCCGTAATGGTTACAAACAAGCAGCAATTGCTGTCAAAATAAAAATATGTTTCATATACATTTATACACACCCACCTAGCACAATGTTTATTACAGCAGCTGTACTATTATTACCTTCACTGTCATTACAGTGTATATTCATTTATCACACTATCACTTCATCACTGAATTACAGCGAGTTACATTTTATTTATTGGATGGCTTGTATTTTTCACTTAAATGAGTCTTTTACTGTCTTATGTGTTTTCGGCTGTTATACTTTAAAATATGTGTAATCTGTGTTTGTTATATGGGTTATTATGGTCATTTATGGGGCAGTGGTGGCTCAGCAGTTGAGGCTCAGGGTTACTGACCAGAAGGTCGGGGGTTCAAGCCCCAGCACCACCAAGATGCCACTGTTGGGCCCTTGAGCAAGGCCCTTAACCCTATCTGCTCCAGGGGCGCTGTATCATGGCTGACCCTGCACTCTGACCCCAGCTTAGCTGGGATATGTGAAAACTATTAATTTCACTGTATATATGCAAAAAACTGTGTGTATAATGTGTGACCAAAATAAAAAATAAAGGATACGATTCATCAGCAATTTGTTTAGCTTTTTCGTTTTGTTCTTGGTGTGAACAGGCCTTTGCTCATATATGTTTCTTGACCTTGTGTCAAGTAGTCAGGCCCGAGCTGCAGAAGACCTCATGATTGTCCAGGCATTGTTTCGATTGAAGGCATTCAATCTAACCAGTTGAGTCATGGATGGCAAAAGTGTAATTGGCATGGTTATAGCTCTGGAACAAGTGACACACGTATTTAGAAAATTCTTATAATATTTTGTGCACTCATTGAAAATTAATTTGAGGAATTGCAACTGAGTATTACATCTGGGAAAGGAAGTATCACTGTTTATTTAAAAAAGCCAATTGAATCATTGGCAAAGACATTGGCTGGTCTTCATGACAGTCCTTACTCCAGAGCACATTATGCCTGATGCAAGCATGTATGATACAATGTATTGGTGGTGGCATAGTGGGCTAAACCTTAGTACTGCCACTGAAGTACAGATTCGATCCTCACAGTCACCACCATTGTGTCCTTGAGTAAGACACTTAACTCCAGGATGCTCCGGGGGGATTGTCCCTGTAATAAGTGCACTGTATAATACATTGGTACTCAGAAGGTTGCTGGTTTGATCCCCACAGTCACCACCATTGTGTCCTTGAGTAAGACACTTAACTCCAGGATGCTCCGGGGGGATTGTCCCTGTAATAAGTGCTCTGTATAATACATTGGTACTCAGAAGGTTGCTGGTTCGATCCCCACAGTCACCACCATTGTGTCCTTGAGTAAGACACTTAACTCCAGGTTGCTCCGGGGGGATTGTCCCTGTAATAAGTGCACTGTAAGACACTTTGGATAAAAGTCTCTAAGTCACATTTATTTTATAGATGATTGACATATTTAAATGACATATAATATGACATATGACACATCAAAATGTATCAAGTAGATAGGAGCTTTGCTTTCATAAGTGGAAATAACATATTGGCATTGGAACGGTCATCAGCCACCCATCTCTCGAGGAATCAGTTTCAGCATCGTCCATCGTGTTTCCCTGCCTGACATGTCAGCACCATGGACAGCTGACTGTTCACTCAGTATTTGTTTTTCTGTTCTCTATGGCCCTGTTTTCATCTGTTATTACGATGTGTCTCAGGTCATCCAATCACATATGTTCAGATGAGACACATATGTCTCATCTGAACACCTGGTCTTTTAAATGCATCCTGTGAGCGCTTGTGTTTGTATTTGGAGCGGAGGGTCCCTGTTTCATGACGGCACACATCAATCATTATGTCAATGTATTATTGCATGATATTAAAGAACAACAGAGTCAGAAAACACGATGCAGTTGAAATTTATTCTAAGAGGAAACACAACGTCAAGCAGTATCAGCCGTCATTTTAGTGGATTACCTGAATCAAATGAGCTTCAGGTGTTCGTGCGTGTCACCTGTGTTGATATCAGACAATGATTGATATCATGCAATGTGGACACATGAGTTCGATCACAAAACCAAAGATTTTAGAACCCGTTTTAACCTGTATTTAGGGCTCTCCACATGTGATCGGATCACCTGAAATGCATCTTAATACCAGGTGGAATCAGTTCCTATGGCACAAGAAATGAAATAAATAAATGCAGACAGGGAAGAGGAGGCAGCTCACGGTTCTCCATCAACACTCTTCTTACTTTCTAATCTTACAGCAGTGAAGCCTTTGTCATCTTCTCTGGGGGTCTGTCGTATGATAAGGCAGGACGTAGACCAACTCTAACCATCATGCATGGAAAAGCCATCACGGTTTTAGAGATGGACTATCCAATAGTGGATTTTATGGTGCTCTGCGATACGCCCTATCTCAACGGTGAGTACGCAGAACAGTTCTATACAAAATCTTCTTTGTTTGACTTTTATATTTTTTTAAGCACATTGCACCACGACTTGCTACATGGAAAAACTAATGGATGCAATCATTGATGTAAATAGCGAGTGGAGGAGAGATAGTGTGTGCAAGTCTGATTCATTTAAGAGAATTGCTTTGTTTCAATTATTCAGTTCAGACATTTGATTCACCATTTGAGTCTCAGTAGCATTCCTAGAAGTCCCTACGCGACATTATTTTGTAGTGATTATTTAGTGTCATTCTGTTATTTTTCACTATTGAATTAGTGGGGATAGTTAAAGGGATAGTTCACCCAAAAATAAACATTCTGTCAGTATTTACTTGCCTTCATGCCGTTCTGAATCCTTAAGATGTTCTTTCTTATGCAGAACGCAAAAGGAGCTGTTGTCATGACAATCGCAGTCTGTCTATTAAATACAAAAGCAGTTGAGAGTGACTCGCTTTAAAGCTTAAAAAAGTACTTAAAAGTGTCACGTTCCAAATCGTCTGATTGTATAAAAGAGGTTTTGGTGAAAAACAATCAGAGATTGAAGTCATATTTGAGTTAAAATCTTGATGTCCTTTGCATTCACAGTGGCACGACTGTAAACAACTCAAGTTCTAGTTTGAGCATGCAGGCCACTGTGAACTGCTGTGATACTTCTGGGTCCTTTTTTAAGCTTTAACCCTCTGGAGCCTGAGGCATTTTTTGGATCCTGGAGATGTTTTGACATGCCCTGACATTTGTGCTTACACCAGCTGCTTGCACCATATTAATTGCAAAAGTCTCATTAGTGTAAACGTGGTCAATTTAAAAGGATATTGATATAGGGCCATAAAACACAGACTAAAAATGTACAGACTCTTGAGTGCTGTATTTTGACCATCCTGTCAATACATTCACAAAAAACACTACATTGATTTAACATTTGTATGACACCAAACAAAATGTATGCACTCCTATGTTGATAATGGCCCACCCCCTAATGGAGTTAATGAGGAAACAAGTAGAATGAATGTGAAGATCCAGATCGGTTTGGACGCACGCTGTATATGTCTGTTGATGGGACATTGCCGGACATATTTTTAGCACATTCCAAACATTTACACCTGAGCAGATATTCACAAGCCTGGTTGATGAGGCAGTTTTTGACAGTAAACACTGGTCATAAGATAGCCAAAACTAAAAGTCACATACTCTTTTTGTACGGCATTTAGATTCCACTCTAAATATTACAAACAGATTGATTATAGGTCTGAAGTAGCCAAACTAGTCAAATGTGTACATACTTATCTAGCACAACATGTTAACTAATGTAAGAAGTGTCATCAGAAATGATATCCTCTGGTGGATGAAGTCTCTTGCTCTTCTTCAAATGAAAAGGTGAATTCTTCATCACTTCCAAATGATCAGCTGGATAGCCTCCTCGTCCGAGTAGCGTACCATCTTTATTAAACCATGAACGATCAATGAATCATATAAAGCTCAATGCTGTTTTTGTTTGTAAGCATTGATGGGGTGTTTCCCATATTTGTAACTTTCCTCCGGGTAATTACCGTGTGAAAGCACGCTCTGAACAGCACTAATGAGATGAGACAGAAAAACTGCACCTCTCTTTAGTTTCATACACATTACATAAACTGAGAATATTTTGGATTTGAATTGGCTCATTTAAAAGTAGAGATTTCAATGTTTCTAAAGACATATTTATCGTGGCTGTTTGACAATTACACGCCGAGTGTCGCTTCGTTTTTGTGACGTGCTCCAGAAAGAAAAGTTGTCGGAGACAGAGGCAGCATAAAGTGTATCCTGTTGTTTTCTGTATTTTACACAAGCTCAACATTTTGTTTTTATGTGAATGGACACAAATAAAATTAGACCCTTGACACTTTAGAATGATGTCTTCCTCTTACCTGTATGACCGTAAATTAATAGTTTAAGTCCTTGCCGTTGTTATAAGAAAAAAACCGAGGGAGATACTAAATATCAGTCTCTCTCTCTCTCTCTCTCTCTCTCTCTCTCTCCTGAGTAACAGTGATAGCCAAAGCACTGTCAAGCACAAGCACATGTGTGCACACAATTCATAACACACAATGCATACAACATACAGCAAGCGTGAAGGGATTTCTAGTTCAGTAAACATTTTTATTTTAGATTTCTCTCTGTCTTTCTGTCTCTGCTTGTTTTCACTCAAACAAATGTACACACTCAAAACAGCTTCGGTACGTGGCCCTAAATTTGAATAGTCTGCGTGGTTTTTATGAAAATGAGCTCAGTGAACATAAGAATAATGTATCACTAGGATTCCACGGCATCTCTACACACACACACACGAAATAATGAATATCAACCTGCACCCCACTTGGTGTCTGAAGCAACTTTTCATCAGTTCCACAGAGTGCTTAAATAAAGGAATATTCATAATTAATCTGCATTCTTTTCTTGAAGTCATAAAATCAGTGATTTGTTCAGATGTTTGGTGAATGTTGTGTTTGTGTTGACAGAGATCCAGGAACCGTATGCGGTGGTGGTTCTGCTGGAGAAAGATTTTGTTGTGGTCGATCTAACTCAGAGCAAGTGAGGAAACTCTTCTTTCTTTTTCCACTATCATACTCACACACTTTATTCTGTGTGTGTGTGTGTGTGTGTGTGTGTGTGTGTGTGTGAGTGAGTGAGTGAGAGAGAGAGAGAGAGAGAGACAGAGTGTGTGTGAGTGAGTGAGTGAGTGAGTGAGTGAGAGAGAGAGATTTGAGATTTAAATACCCTTTTTATTACAAAATATTCACGTCACAAACCAAACAAGATAAAAAGATACAATACTGAACAATTCCAAAAAAACAACTAAAAAAAAACACCAAAAACAAAAACATGTTACTTAAAAAAGGAAAATATAACTTTTCTTCAACAGTTTCACAAATGACCCCGTTTAAACACCAATTTGCTTCAAAAGTTGAAAGATAATGCATTAATCTGTAATAATGATAGTCAATTAAAACTCTTGATTTGACTAATTTAATAAAAACAGCTTCTATACTACTAAAGACATTCTGTTCCACCTTCTCCTTCCTTGTAGTATATATTGCCATTTTAGCCTGACCCAGCAGGAAATTTAACAAAAGAGACTTCTGACTGTGTTTTTTTAACATATTTAACACCACAAATAAACACTTTCATTGAAAAAATTACATTAAAAGAAATAAAAAACATATCCAGGATATTAAAAAGAGGTTGTAACCGGTCACAGTGCAAAAACGCATGAAAAATCGTCTCTTTTTGTGAACAAAAGGGACAAGCTTCAGTAACATCATTGTTAATCAAAGAAATAAAAGCATTAACAGCAATGGCACCATGTAACAATCTCCACTGTAAATCTCCAATTTTCTTGACCAATGGTGATTTATATAATACTCTCCATTAAGGTTTTTCATTAACATCAAGATTAAGAACCTTACGCCATGGAGTGTCACATTTGTTATTTAAAAATGTTTTGTTAAAAGCCTTCACACAACATTTGTACATGTCCTTACCCAGTGCAGAGTTTGGACCCACAACTATGAACTCTTCACACTCTAACAGTACACCACTGCACTCCCCTAACCTGGGGACAGACTCAAATTGGGAAAAGGATCTTTACATTCAGGATGAATAGATCCCTTAGAGTATAAATCCAATAGTTCTGTTTCCTCTCCAGTGAGGGCTGATCTCCATTTCTCAACTGCTCTAGTAACAGTTCAGTGTGATTTAATACCGAGACACTCAGCGATGGCAGTCACATTTTTAAAAGCAGGGCCCGTTATTTGATGCAAGTGTTCAATTTGTACCACCTTTGCATTACACAAAGTCCTTTCAGGAATGGCAAAAGGCATCTCACGCATTAAGTCCAGTCGTGAGCCAATGACCAAAGGCTCCTGTAGTAGCCAAAACAAGGAGGATGAGTTGTTTTTTCTGCTTATTTGAAATAGAGACCATACTTTGAAAAGGTTACGGTAGAAAATTGGAGAATCATGCAGTTTAAGTCTCTGAGGATCCGACCAGAATAAGACTTTATCCAGTCCTACTCCATCAATATTCCGAAGGATTGCACAGGCAGCACCAGTCCAACTTGAATCATCGGAGTACTTTAAGAGTCTTTGTACAAACTGCAGGCGAAAGGCAGCTGTTCTGCTCTGCAGGTGTATTAGTCCAAGTCCCCCTTCGTCTTTAGACAGGTACAGCACACTTTTTGGTATCCAATGCATTCTGTCCCAGAAAAAGTCAATTAAAATGGACTGGATTTTTATTAAAACTTCAACTGGGGGGTCTATACAGGCCAAACGGTGCCAAAGTGCAGAGGCGACCAGATTATTAATTATCAAGATACGTCCTTTATAGGACATTTTAGGGAGCAGAAACTTCCACTTATCTAGTCGCCCTTTGACTTTTTCAATGACACCTTCAAAATTCTTTTTCACATAATTATCATCACCCAGAAAAACTCCTAAATATTTGAAACCATTCCTGGTCCAATTCAATCCATCAGGAAGCCTTGGCTCAAACTCTGACCATTTTCCAACTAAAATGGCTTCACTTTTTCCCCAATTCACCTTTGCAGAAGACAGAGACTTAAAATCATTTAAAATCTTCAACATCACACTGATATCATTACAATCACTGATTAAAACAATGACATCATCAGCATATGCTGAAATTTTAAAAGTATTGGCACAGTTGGAAATACACAGTCCATGTACATTAGCTCTTAGCTTGTTCAACAAGGGTTCTATGGCAAGGGTATACAGCATGCCTGAGAGTGCACAACCCTGTCTTACACCCCTATTCACCCTAAATGGAGAGCATAAATCACTATTGATCTTCAATACACTCTCAACGCCACAATACATAACTTTTAACATAGAAATAAAATCCGAATTAAAACCAAAAGCTTCTAAAACACTCCATAAATAGATATGTTCAACTCTGTCGAAAGCTTTTTCTTGATCAATTGATATCATTCCAAAATCCAAATCAAAGAGTTTTCCACAGTCTAAAATGTCTCTAATAAATGAAACATTATCAAAAATGTTCCTACCTGGCACACAATACAACTGATCAGGGTGAACTATGGACTCAAGCACTTCCCCTAGTCTAATTGCTAGGGCTTTGGAGAGAATTTTATAGTCACTACACAAAAGACTTACAGGCCTCCAGTTTTTTATATCATTTAGATCCCCTTTTTTTGGTAGCAGAGTAATGATTGCTCTCCGGCAGCTTTGTGGCAGTTGTCCTTTTTCCAAACTCTCATTAAAAACTGCTACCAATTCTGGACCCAACTCGAACCAAAAAGATTTGTAAAAATCTATTGAGATCCCGTCAATGCCCGGTACTTTCCCACTCTCCATTCTTTTAAGTGCATCCTCAAATTCTCCTAAACTCAAAGCTCTACCAATGTCTTTATTGGCATTTTCAGTAACTTGCGGCAAATTTAAAAAAAACCCAAAACTTTCATCATTTAACTCTAAAATTTCATTTTTATACAAGTCTTTATCAAATTTGACTGCTCTTTTTCTGATCTCTATAGGATTTGACAATAAGACACCAGTTTCAGACTTCAGACTGTGAATGAACTTTTTCTGCCCATTCTTCTTTTCCAGATTAAAAAAGAATTTTGAGGGAGCATCCATTAAATTAGCACTCTGAAACCGGGATCTAGTTATTGCACCTTGCGTTGTCAAACCCAAAATATCATTTAAAAAATGATTCTTCTTTTTGATGCACTCCAAAAAAGTGACATCTTTTGTGGAGTCTGCAAGCCCTTGCAACCTCATTAAATCTTCTTCTAAAACCCTCATTGACTTATTTATGTCTCTTGTAGCATTGCGAGTGTATTGTTGACACAACTGTTTTATTTGAACCTTTGTAAAATCCCACCACTGCTGCAATGACAAGAAAGACGATTTCGAAACTTTGGCGTTTTTCCAAAACTCTTTAAAAATATCTCTAAAACAAGAATCACCCAATAAATTATTGTTAAAATGCCAATATGCACTTTTAGATTTAACATGGTTTTTTGCCACAATACATTTGACCAAACTATGGTCTGAGAAACTTACTGGAACTACTGAGCATTCCCTGAACATACTTAGTTGATGCTTAAAACCATAAAGTCTATCAAGCCTTGCCATTGATAGCTGGTTATTAAAAGCATGAACCCAAGTGTATTGCCTCTGCGTGCCATGGAAATTCCTCCATATATCAATAATACTGTGGGATTTCATTAAATGAATTAAAGTTTTTCTTGATTGCATGTGAGGTTCAACATGATTTCTGTCAATGCCATTTTCGGTACAGTTAAAATCCCCTCCCACAAATAAAAACTCATCAGGATTGCAATCATTTAAAACATTACCCAAAGTATTTAAAAAATGTATTCTCTCTAAAGCCGCAGTTGGAGCATATACACAGATATAAATAAAAGTGCTATTTTCAAAAAAGGCTTTTACTTTCAAGAGCCTTCCTTTTATTACTTCTTCAATAATGTAAGAATAAGGAGTGAAATTCCTAGAAAATAAAACTCCAACTCCACCACTTAGAGAAGTGGAATGACTTAAAAACACTAAGCCATCGAACTCCTTTGCCCAATCTGCAGCATTTAAGACATCACTGTGTGTTTCTTGTACAAATAACACATCAATAGTTTTACACCTCAAAATCTCGTATATTTGTGCTCTCTTCCTATAATCTCTTGCTCCGTTAACATTTAAAGAGGTGAGATTTATTTCCTCCATTAAAAGGAGAAGAAAAGAGCAACCAAAGCAATAAAGCCAAAAAGGATATCTTATGTTATCCATTTAACTTTGTGAGGATTTTCTTTAACTGGAAAACATCTTGCTCAGTGAACTCGTTTTTGCTTCTGAAAACTTTTACTTTCTCAATGAACTGTTTTATGTCAGGGAAATATTCCGCTATTTTTATTCCCCTCATATTTTTTGTCACATCTAGAAAGTTTTGTATTTCCTCAACAGTATATTCTCTGCTAGAGAAACCTCTTAGGGGTAAACTAGCGCTAATGCTGCATTCAGACATCTCAGTTTCATTCTCACTATTTTTTCCAGTCCGGATGTCACAATTGTCATCTAGTCGTTTAGCTTGTTTGACATTGTGACATCTCAACAATTTCCTTTTTTGGGGAGTCTTGAGAAAAACCTCTTTGTCTTCCATCTCAGGACTCTCCATTCCTTGTATCACCTTCACAATATTCATAGCTTCAACCTCACTGTTGCTGTCATCAGACTCACAAAGCTCTTTTTCAGCTCCCAACACATTTCTGATTTTTTCCTCCTCAGCCACAACTTTTCCTTCTATTTCAGCTGTTTTATCTGTAGGAAACTCAGAACCATTTTCCAAACTTTTTGAGAACCCTGCTTGGGCCTGGCATCTCCTCATTAACTGCAACAATCTCCTGTACTTCAGCTACTTTCTCAGTTGTGACATTAACAACAGTTTCAGTTTGCTTATTTGCACTTTTTGGACATGCACGAACAAGATGTCCATTTTCACCACAACCAAAACATTTCATATTGTTAGTTGTAGCGTAGATTACATAATTAAACCCTTCGTGACTAAAATTAAGGGTCAGATCAATTTCATTAACATTCTCTTTCAGGACCATATAAACAAATCGTCTAAAAGACACCACGTGTTTTAATAAAGATGATTTACTTCCTATTGGAATCATCTTTATTGGAGAGACCATTTTACCATATCTGGCGAGCATTCCAACAAGAACATCATTTTTAATAAATGGCGGAACATTGGACAGAGTCACTCTTTTGGACGGAGTGGAGAGAGGGAGTACAGATGTAAAAATACCCCCTATCTCAACACCACTCTCGACCAACAAATTCGCTAAGTCAATGGTCTTAACAAACAGAACGTTAGCGCTGTTCATCCGCGACGCCGACAGAACATTCTCATGCCCAACAACAGCACTCACCGCCAACACACACTCCTCTACACTTGCGGTAGTGTCAATTTTCACCCCATGACGTCTTGTCAAAAACTCTAAACTCTCCTCACCTGGAGCAGCCATCCTCCCAGTACACAGACTGGGAGTTAACAACAACCCTCCCTAAAACGACCACTCTTAACTTACTGATAAACAAATCAAACAACAAACAATCAAAACCAAAACAACAAAACCAAAAAAAAAAAAAAAAATAAAAATACGCAGAAAAGAAGAGAGAGAAAGAAAGAAAAAACTCCACTCACACCCGTCTGCACCACGCTCACGCCGCTCCGCACACACTCACTCAACAATCGCACCGGAAGTGTATGTGTGAGAGAGAGAGAGAGAGAGAGAGTGTGTGTGTGTGTGTGTGTGTGTGTGTGTGCGTGCATGCGTGACTGTGTGTGTCTGAATGATGTGATTTGATATGATGTACTCCAATAACACCTCATAGAAATATTTTAACCAGAAGCAACATCCCTCAACACCTAATGTAGTGTTTGTTCACCTGTGTGTGTTTCGCGCCTGTGCGTGTGTGCCTGTGTGTGCTTGTGAGTGCGTGCATGTGTAAATATCACTTGAGTTGTCACTCATAAGTATCCACAAATATGGTATTACTGAGGGACAGAGCCAAGGTCACCCTTAGACACACGCCCATTTGTCACTCTTTTTAGTAACACTCATACGTCAAGACTTTGGCCATTTTAACATCAAATGTTTTTTTTCCTTCAAGGTAATTTTTACTCAATGGTGCAATTAAGGGGGAAAAAAACATTACATTTTCTAAATTGATTTATTGTTTGAATTGCCCTTCCTCTTTAAAGAGACACTTTGAGGTTATATTATATTGAGGCAATAAGACATGGCTGTGCTTTATAGTGATTTCACACAGGTAATGGCCATTCTAATGGACAATATGACATGGAGTAAAATTACTTTAACACATGGACTTTAGTGCTTTAATAAAGCAACAGCAATATATTAAAACATTCAGCTTTTATCCTGCTGTTGAAATTGCAAAGCGATCTCTATATATTCATAACTGCTTGTGCCCACTTGACCAATGTAAGTTCATTGTTGTTCCTTTCTTCCCTAATTACGATGAATTATGTTTATATTGCTTTTATATCTCCATAAAATGTGCTGTTTCTCCATAAAACACTTTAATCACAAATAGAACACAGCTTCAATAAATATGATTGGTGGGCAGAAAACACTCACTTGTTCATTCATTCTCTATATAGTGAATACCACAGAAAATAGGGAATAGGGAGCATTTGGGACGGTTGTGAATGGAACTAGCCTGTTAGCTAAATGTTTGTTGATAACAGTCATCTGTTATTGGTCAATGTCAAGCGTCATCCGCAAAAAAATAAAACATTTTTATGTTGCACGGTGTTTTGTGAACCGAGCTGCCCCCTCCATTCAGCCCCCTCTCTCCCTACCCTTAAATTAATAGTTAGCTTGCGGTTACCACTTCCTGTGTATAACTGCCTTTACACACTACTAATAGATCATTTTTAAGTCTATGACCCTGCTTGATTTAAATATGGATTTTATACTTATTTAATTCACAATTATTTGTGCAATAAACGTAAACATTGCATATTAAAGTCTATTATGCTTATGCCGTGGTTTACTTACTATCTGTTTGTGTGTTTTGCGTCAAGCCATTATACTTTTAGACATTATGCTGTTCTTATTGGATATGTGTAATAGATGCTACTTATCTATATGTCACATATTCATATCTATAATGTTACGTTATTTTTCTGTTTACATATGCAGCCACACATATAAGCCAGACCATCTGTGACTCGAGTGCAAGTTTGGATATAATCTTTTTTCAGCATAATTGTTTAATTATTATGAATCGTTTCAAAATAACAGAATCTGATTGAGTCGTGACCAAATGATTGTCAGAGCAAATATTTACACCCCTACTTTTATTCATTCAGAACTTTGCTTCTTCTTCTTTCAGTTTTCCTATCTTTGAGAACCCCTACCCCATGGACATCCACGAGTCTCCAGTGACATGTACGGCTTACTTTGCTGACTGTCCCCCTGACATCATACCCATACTTTACTCCATAGGAGCCAAACACAAAAAGACCGGCTACAGCCACAAGGTTAGACAAAATCATTAACTTTATTGAATTTCCACAGAATTCCTTCAATATATCTTGGAAAAAAAATATCTGTTTATGTATATATACATATATATATATATTTTAGATTTGTTCTATTCTGTTTATTTATTTTTTGCAAGTGTTTTGTTTTGGAATTGTTTTACAGTGTTATTTTGTGTTTGTGTTCAGGAATGGCCGCTCAGTGGTGGCACATGGACAGTCGGTTCACAAGCATATCCAGAGATTATCATCACAGGGTGAGTGTGTGTGTGTGTGTGCGTGTGTGTGTTTGTATAGTTTACGAGGACAATTTTTTAGGTTATAAACTGGTAATTACAAGGGTATTATGCTATAAATGTGGTTTATGAGGACATTTCTAGTGTCCCCATAATTTAAATATCTTAAAAAACATGTGTTGAGTTTAGGGGTTGTGTTGGTTTTTCGCGCGCGCGCGTGTGTGTGTGTGTGTGTTTGTGTGTGTGTGTGTGTGTGTGTGTGTGTGTGTGTTTCGAACCTAGAGCTATGACTAATGTCAGCATTATGGGTCATTCTATTTATAGCAATTCATGCTTACAGCTTGGGATATATTATAAGTTTTAGCATTTTCTGGAGGTATTTTAGAAGCTTTTCAATGAGATTAGTGCTTGCCAGATCAAGAGTTTGCATGCAGTATGCATCAGATTGTGGTCTGTTTGCATAGTGGTGCATAGTCTCAGCTTTCTTTTATTATTGTATTATTTTACTTTTTGCTTATTTTTTTGTGTGATTATTGTTTTATTGTTGTTAAAAAAGCCTAACCAAGGACTGGGGCTGCAAATTAGCCTTTTACTAGAAGCCTGTATGTGGAGCATCGGCTATATGAAATTGTAGCAATGTTTCTGCATTGTCCCTGTTTAATAAACTAATAAACTAATAAATAAATAAATAAGCATGCTGTACTCGCAGAGGATCAGGTAAATACAAACTTTAAATAATATTTACCTTTTGACAGAAGTTTAAGCTTCTGCACACATGAGATCATTTATAGCATTTCATGTGCTTCAGAACTCTGTATTGAGTTTGTTTTTGTTCTGAAGTGTGCATTGATTGTGTTTGATTTTTATTCAAAGTCAGTGATGTCTAAAATGTGCTCTTGCACTTTGCAGCTTTTATTCAATAGCTCTATTGACCCTGCATGTTATTTTCCCTGCCTCTCTTTTTCTTCTATTTCCTTAGTTGTCAGTCCCTGCTTCCTCTTAAGCGGTTTAACACACATAATCATCCGCTCATACGATCACTCTTTGTCCTTCCTCTTTGTTGTCCCGCACAGACACGCAGACGGATCAATAAAGTTTTGGGATGCCACAGCAAGTAAGTGCCTTTGCTTATAAGAGCTTGATTCCCCCGCTAAGCTTCACACTGTTTCTGTCTCACTCTTTCTTACCGCTGCCATGATTTGAATTTAAAACATCCCTTGACGCCTTGCAATATGATTCCACCTTTCTTATTTTATTCTTTTCATGTAAATTTTTTTTTTACATTTTGTCCTCAGCTGTGTCAGAATGGATCATTTTCACTGTATTGTCTAATTAAAGTTTTAATAATTAGTATTTTTACTTTGTTATTTCATGTGCATCACATTCACTATGGAATTATGCATTTGTTTGTTGTTATAACAATGTAATAACAATGTAACAGTGAATAGATGTGATTGCCTGATAAAGTGCTATTTGATACTGCCTCTATTAGTCACACTGCAGATGCTGTATAAGCTCAAGACGTCAAAGGTGTTTGAGAAGCCTAAGACTGGAGAGGTGGGCCGTGGTGCAGAGCTGGTGGAGGACGATCCCTTTGCCATTCAGATGATCAGCTGGTGCCCACAGAGCCGCATCTTTTGTGTAGTGGGCATCAGCACCCACGTCATTCTGTACCGATTCAGCAAGCATGACGCCAACACCACCATCACAGTGAGTTGAGAAAACGAGTGTGCCATTAAGGCACCACACAAATCACTTGGTCTGCCGTTATGAGTACTTTAGGGCCTTACAATTGTCATTTTCCAAAGTTTAGTTCCAACCCTGCTTTTACACAAGCTATCATTTTCGAGTAAGTCTGAAGGTCTTGATTGGGATACAGAGTAAAACGCTCTGGTAACCTCTAAGGTTAAAAAAAGTGCTTTATAATCACAGACCATTTACCATTAACAGCTCATTAGCAAGTGGAGTTGTTCCAATAGTTTTAAACATGCAATTCAACATTCTTTGTTAATAAAAACCATTTTTGGATCCGGCAATACACAGCAATTACAGACCAATCTCCAAACTGCCTTTTATTTCCAAGTGTAAAACAGTTAAAGGATGGGCAAGGAGGAGGCGAGAACCGGCTTGACGATATAAATCATAGTTTAATGGTAAACTTAAAACACATAAACAAACACACATGACGGACATGTCCGCTAACGATCTCTCTCTCCCGAACGGCCCTCTGCAGTCAGCCTTTAAACCTCACGGAGGCATAATTAGCCTAATACGGGATCGGGTGTGTAGTATCACGACCCGGCCCCGCCCTCCACACTGCCACACCAAGATTTTGGAGAGAGTTGTTTATTCGCAGCTCTACTCCTATCTAAATATATTTACATTCAGTCTGGTTTCAGACACTTGCACAGCACTAAATCTGCATTGTTGAAGGTCACTAATGATATTTGACTGTCTATGGATTCAGGTTCACCTGTCGTGTTTAGTTTTATATGATCTCAGTGTATATATATCTCAATAATATTCTCCTCAGTCATCTGGAATGTACGGTTGTGGGATGACCCTTCAGTGGGTTTCCTCCTATCTATAAGAAAGCATGTTCTCTGTAAATTTAGGTAATTGTTCTTCTATGTCGGCTCAATTACAGTGTGGTGTCCCTCAAGGGTCAATCTTAGGACCCTTGTTATTTTCGCTGTATATGCGTCTTCTGAGCTCTATTTTTATTAAGTTATGCTGATGATTCCCAATTTTATTTCTCAGTGAGTGTAGACAAGAATTGTTCATCTGAGAATGCCCTAAATTGCTTCATAGATATTAAACATTAGCTGGCAAACAATTTCTTACAATTAAATGAAAGTAAAACCGATGTTCTGATTTTAGGTTCCTGCATGTCCTACTTTTCTGTGAATCCTCTTTAAAAACAGATTTTCTGTTTTTATTCTGTAGCTTTTGAATAGATCATTGAATATAAATGGATAAATGAAATGGATAATAGAAATGGATATCCATCATTGAAATGGATAAATACATGATGTTGTATTTGAAATGTTTTTATTGATTTTATTATGTTTTATATTTAACTTTAAATCAATCTGTTTTTATATCACTCTGTCATTTAGTTTGTTTGATCTGTAAAGCACTTTGGGTCAATTTCTGTTGTTTTTAATTGTGCTCTATGAATAACGGTTGACTTGTTTTGAGTAGCGTTTGGAGCTAAACTCTGTGGCACAACGGCCCTCCAGGAGTGAAGCTGAATGGCCCTGGCGTAGACATTGACACATTTTATAACCTTCAAGAATTTGAGTACATACTATGGATTTATTGGATTAAACTTTGTTTAACTGTGTTTTTGTGTTGTATCTGTGTGTGCCCTAGTCCCTAGAGGTGCGACTGCAGTGTGATATGGAGGACGTCATCTCTCCATCAGATACAGAGAACACCCCATATTTTTCTGACCCTAGCAGTCACTCGCCCCAGCCTCAGCCCCCTAGTCCACGAAGCAGCACTCCAGACAGTGTGCGGGACAGCATCCCCTGCCTCAAGTCAGACATCATGTTGTTTACCAGATCACACAGCAATATCAAACCACGCATAAGTCATAAAATCTTTATTTTTCCACAAAGTGCGTTAGAACACGCAGAGCTTGACATTTACATTCACCCACCCTCCAAATGCAGGTAGATCACAGCTGTGGTGGGTAACTCCGTCACTCATAGCCACTTTGTCGGGTTTGAAGTTTTTAGGATTTTTGCTTCATTGAAAACTCTGTTTATTCCAGGCCACAGCTGAGGCAAATTTAATTGTATTAATCTCATATTCAACGCTTTATATTTATAACGGACGTTTGTTTTGATTAAAATTCATTAAAAAAACAAAAAAGGTGTTGAGGGAGCCTTTTACCCCACACTTGGGGTATATTGTGTAAATATAATATGGGGGTAATAATTTGTCAACTAATGCGAATAATTTTGAGACAGCAATTATATTCTTTTTATTTTTTGGAGTAACAAATTAAAAATAATGCTTTCTCAAAATAACTACTCCAGAAATGGGTGCACAATTTTGTGTTAATTTAAAACACATTTAGTATTTTATAAGATCTCAAGCAAATTAATCTCCATTGTGAGTCAATATGGAGTCAATATGAGCCCACTTTGACATTTTTAAGAACAAATACATTTCCCCCACTTAAATAAAGAAACAAATAAACTGTGTTTCAAAGGGGCCTTTATCCCCTGCAACAGGGTCTTTAAACCCCAAAACCATCCTTTCACTTATTAGACAGTTATTAAAAAACATTTGATTTGATGACATTGAACAAAACTGAAAATTAATAAATAAGTATTTTGTCTCAAAATAAATGTGTTAATTTCAGGGATTTTCATTAGCTACATAAATTTGCAACATTTAAAAATATTAAAATTAGATCTAATTGCCTCAAAATCAACTTTTTGACACCACACGCAACGATCTCATGGATCAGGAAAATGTAGCAGTGCATAGTAATAAAAAGGTGTTTTAACTTTGAATATTTGCTTCTCAGGGTTAAAAACCGTATGATCCGAATGCCTCCTGGATACCAGGCGGAGCTTGTGGTTCAATTACTGTGGGTCGATGGAGAACCACCACAGCAAATCTCCAGTCTGGATTTAAACTCTGCCTATGGCCTGTAAGTGTTCCCTTTTCTTTTATGTCATCAATTTGAGTCAATCAATAAAATATTCACTCTTTACACTGGTGGCCAAAAGTTTGGCATAATATACAGATTTAGCTGTTTCTGAAGGAAATTGGTGCTTTTATTCACCAAAGTTGCTTTCAGTTGATCACAGAGTATATTCAGGACATTACTGATGTAAAACACACCATTACTATTTGACAAAAGTCATTTTTGATCAAATCTAGACAGACCCCATTCCCAGCAGCATTACTCCAACACCTTATTCTTGAGTAATCATGATGAATTGCCATTAAATCAAACACAGTTGAAAGATATTTGGTTCATTCCAGCGTTTTAAAAAAAGTTGCCAGCCACCGCCAGGGTTTTTGACGATTTTCGCTAAACTATAATGGCCCGCAGAATATTTTCTTCCATGAATATATGAAGATGCTATATATCAAAATAAAGATCTGAGCCTCTGCTTTTAGGCAAAAAAAAAACGATTTTATTTTATCTTCATTTATTCTTTTTTTATTGCGACTTGAACAGAGGTCGGTTTTGTCAAAAAACAACATTTCAGACAAAAAGCTGAGAAAAAGGCATTTTTATGTCTGATATTTTGATCTTCTCAATACTCCACTTCTTCACGTTTGAGACGATCGCAGTCTGTTTCTTTGATCAAAGAGTTGCGTACTCTTTCAAAACATGCGGAGGGGTCTTCCTTACCGTATAACACCTAAAACACGGAAACCCGGAAAATTCCGTGTTTGGCGGGGAAAGAGTTCAATGAAGCTGAACATTGTCTTTGTGTTTGTTATTGAGTTGCACAGTATGCAATAGACTGGCATGTCTTAAGGTCAAAAGGTTAAAAATGGCAAAATATAAACAGTTTTCTCTAGAAACTCGTCAGTCAATCATTGTTTTGAGGAATGAAGGATATACATATATATATATATATATATAGTATATATAATG
>NC_068289.1:847303-879803 GCF_025860055.1 Xyrauchen texanus
CCCCGCACATATACAATGCTTTAGATCGATGTTTTGCTTTGTTGTTTCATTTCGTTTCAGTCCCGTAAGTGTTTTGACAGAAGTCAGAATCAAATCGTTTAAAACAATTCAGTGTTTAACATTGATTTCATTGTTTTTGGTAGAAGAAATAAACTTGAAGGTTAAATGTTAAATGTCCTCCTCACTACACCGGGTCCTGCTCGGATTGCAGTCACACACCTTTAGTCACTCTGAGCCTGTTGTGTTTTTCTCTCCTTCTCTCCTCTTGTGGGTGGCGGTGCTGGGGCATGGGGGCGCTGTTGCAGACTTTTGCATGCGCGGCCTGTCTAACTTTTATTCAGATTCAAAGAAACGGACGCGTACTTCCTACCAGAGTAAGTGAAGTCTGCAGTGAAAGGGAAACACAACAGCAAGGAGGCAAAGCAGAGACAATGGGATGTCATTTATCGAAAATTCATATGTATAGTTTTGCCGAAGTTCATAAAGGTAGAGTTAACATTCCACATTTCCCTAAGTGTGAGTACTTATAGTACTTCAATTTGTTAGAAAATACACATCCTGAATTTGTATATTATATACATCTTAATCTTTGGTTGTCTCCTTGCAAAGTGTTTTTATTGGTTTGTGACAAAGGTTCAGACATTATCAGATCCCACACTGTATAAAAGAGAAATAAAAACAAAACAAAACAAAAAAATGCTGGTTTCCATTTAAATAAAAATTTAGGTCCTGTTGAAAACAACACACAAACTTTTTTTCATACTAATAAATTCTTTGTTGTCGTTGTTACAAAATGGTCAATTATTAATATAATGATCAGCTTAATAAAATCATTGGAAGCTGACTTTTTCCACTTCAATTTATTGCACACACACGCACACACACGCACGCACACATGCACTCACACACTAATGCACACACACACACACGCACACGCGCGCACACACACACACACGCACACACGCGTGCGCGCGCACACGTACGCACACACACGCGCACACACACACACACACACACACTCCTGAAGTGATTGAAATTGCTGTAGTGCTGGCCTTCTTATATTTTTACCACCATGCCTTGAGTAACATCAAAATTAATGTTTTTTTTTTGTTTTGTTTTATTATTTGTTTTTTCCTCTCTCCTGCATACACACTCACATGCATGGAATTGTTGGTGGTGTCTGTGCACATCTTGATTCTGGAGTTAATGTATGTTACTGGAGTGAATGCTGAAGTTACTTAAGCATTTGAATAGTTTACAGCAGTGCAGCCATCAGGAGTAAAATAAACTGAACATGGATAAAAATGTATACAATTTAAACATGAATGCATCTTCCTTTATTGCTCCAGGATCATGATGGTGCTCCAGACCACGTTATTTGTTTTGGTGGTTTGATGCATGCAAATGTGTTTGGTGGTAATTGAAGAGAGTGATTATTTTGATCTGCTTCCTCTAACTGTCTTTCCATGTTCCTCCGTGGCAGGCCTGACGGAGCTTTCTGATAATCAGGTGTCTTTGGACCTAGAGAGGAGCAAATCACCCACCTCAGGTAACCACACCCACTCATGACCATACCTGCCTTTCAATAAAGGCCCTGTCCCAAATGGAATCCTAAGCTCTTTTGGCCATCTTTGGAGTCCAGACTTTGGTGATGAAAGTGAGTGCAGACTGATGAGGCACTAATCAGTAAGTCCTTGAGGGGGCATGTGTGATAAAAGTGAGCATTTGGGACAGACTTTCTTTATACACAGAGCGTTATATATTATTATTTGAAAAGTCATGACATTGAGTGAAAGGGTAAAGGAAAACACTTCACACTAACTCATGTATTTGTTTTTATTAAATAATTCCAAGCAACACACTGACAATGAAGCATTAGATAATTTAATCAAGCACACATATAACAACAACAACAACAACAAAACTCCATCTTTTCAAATAATTTGAGAACAAATAATCTTGATTCAGACACCTGTATAGTTGCATACAGGTGCTTAAAACAGTCAAATATATAGAAATGAGAACATATGACCCACACACTGCCATAGATCGAAAAATCATTAGATTTATACACACAGTCACAGTTGTGCAGGTATAAATATCCGAACATTGCAATATCAGTAAATATAAGCAATCTTACAGGCAACAGCGATGAACAGAAAAATACTCTCTCATGCTTTTACTTATAATTAAATTTAAATCATCTATAAAACAATGATAACAAAGATTTAGTGTTAAATTACTTACTTTTAAGAATGTAAAACTTCCTCATAACTTCCTCTTTCCCATGATTCCATTAATGGAAAACTGAGTAAAACAAAGTTTTTAACCGCATCAGACTAAAAAGTTATATTATATACACAAGTAAAGCAAGTTATCATTGACAATCAGGAAAAACACCACAGGAAGCCACACCCACTCACGACCAAGACTACCTCAGATAACCACACCCACTACTGGCCATGCTTACACCACAGGAAGCCACAAACACTCAAGACCAAGCCTACCTCAGATAGCCACACCCACTACTGGCCATGCCTACCTCAGATAGCCACACCCACTACTGCCCATGCCTACCTCAGATAACCACACCCACTACTGGCCAAGCCTACATCACAGGAAGCCACACCCACCCACTCACGACCAAGCCTACCTCAGATAGCCACACCCACTACTGCCCATGCCTACATCACAGGAAGCCACACCCACTCAAGACCAAGCCTACCTCAGATAACCACACCCACTACTGGCTAAGCCTACACCACAGGAAGCCACACCCACCCACTCACGACCAAGCCTACCTCAGATAACCACACCCACTACTGGCCAAGCCTACACCACAGGAAGCCACACCCACCCACTCACGACCAAGCCTACCTTAGATAACCACACCCACTAATGGCCATGCCTACACCACAGGAAGCCACAACCACTCAAGACCATGCCTACCTCAGATTGCCACACCCACTACTGGCCATGCCTACACCACAGAAAGCCACAACCACTCATGACCACTCCCACTACTGAAACCACACATCTATATTTACTGAGAAGAGGCAAACCCTACTCCCCCGATGAAAACAGTTACTGAAAAACGTTCTCCTATCCCAGTTTAATGTGCAGAGACATGTCAACATCTGCCTTGACAAGTGGTTTTAGTTTGGCCCCTTAACTAATGGTTTGAGTTTGACTACTTTTTGTTTTGTGAAATATGTCAAACTTCGAAAACCTTTGGTGCCACTAGTGGTGCAAGAAACAGTGCAGATTTAAGAATAAAAGCCTCCTACAACAATAACAGAACCTTCATTCTGCATTTTCGTTCCTTTTCTCTTCTGTCCTCTGTCTGTTTCTCCACAGCACAGATCTTCAGTCCCTGGAGGCTCTTCCCTCCACTCTCTTACCTCCATATCTTTCATCCTTTGTTTCTCTTTTCTTCCTTGAAACCATCACAACCTGTGCTGAATTTTTATGAGGATATGATAATGTTTACAGAGTTTTACTAAATATTTGCATCGCCACAGCAGCATTAATATAAGAGCAGCAACATTGCCTGTCCTTGAGGATCTAAATAAGGCTCTTCATTTAGAAGACGTGTTTCAATAAGGCTTTGCCTCTTATGGGGATGAATTATTCCATTGTATCTTTTCATACATTTACTGTTGTTTGAAATATCACAAGCACATTTTGTGCAGTGTCTCAAGAATACAAAGTTTGCTGTCTGTCTCGGTGCAGGTGAAGCCTCTGCTTGTTTTCCCAGCGTAGCAGTCAGCCCGAAAGTCAGAAGTCGATTGGGAAAGCGAGCAGAGGCTGACGTTTGTGGTTTGAAAGATAGAGAGGAGACATCAGGTTAACGTCTGACATTTGGCTATATATCAAGCCTGAGCAGGTTTGAGCATATAAAGTGAAAATCCTACACAAAAATAAATAGCTTTTATCCATTCCAAACGTGAATGGCTTTCTTTCCTCCATGAAACACAAAAGCATGTATGATACAGTATCTTCAAACTGCTCAAAGAAACAAACCGTGACAATGCAATCAAGCTCCAAGATACGTAAAACACCATAAAAGTAGTCCATGCAACTTTTGTGATATTGTCACGATCCCTTGTTGTCTGCCCCATGTTTCTCTAGTCAGTTGTCACGAACTACAATTCCCACAATTCCCGGCCCTCATCACTGCCTGCACTCAATCATTGTTCTCACCTGTGTCTCGTTTAGTCATTATTGTGTTTTTGTACTTAAGCCCGTTTGTTTGTTCAGTCTCTGTCGATCGTTGTTTGTGGAAGTTTGGAAGTGGATGTCTTGCCTAGTTTACCCTGTTCACGTACCCCTTTGATGTTTTCATGTTTTTGTTTCATTTTTCCCATCGTGGACGTTTCCTTTGTTGCTGACTGTCTTGTTTTCACCTTGATCAATAAAACCCGCACTTAGATCCACACTCCTCGTCTGCCTCCTCCTGCTAACGTGACAGATATATACCAAGTCTTCTGAAGCCATACAATAACTTAGTGTGAGTATTAGACAGACACAGAAATATAAGTTGTTATTCACTGAAAATCTTGCCCTTTGCTGTAGCTTTCCTATCACTAGGGCTGGGCGATAAAACGATATCGATATATATCACGATAAAGAAAATCCACGATAAGCTTTTGAGGAATTTCGATATTTACTGCGTGTCACTAAAACACAAGCAGTTCGGCTTTCTCAGGCTGTGTTTCCACTGGGGCGGCGAAATCCGCTCAAAGGCGCTCACATCGCTAGGAGAGAGTTGCTTCGCACCGCTGCCAATCCTACGATCCACCTTGCGAGCATGACGTTCGGCTTTCATGGGAATTAATTGAAAATGCTCTCAGCTTCGCTCACAGCACGCCAGTGGTAACGTAGTGTCAGACTGGATGAACTTGCTAATGCTAGCTGCCTTGCTAACAATTAGGCTACGTCAGACACCGCAAGACTTCATGACAACGGTTGCGTCCTCTCATCGTCTCTAGTGAAGAGCGCGACAGAACAACAGTGATGTGGACAACAGCTCTGATCTCTCTGCGCTGTAATCTTGAATATTGTTCTCTAGCACCAAACATGCATCATTTCTGCCCTGTCCCGCTCCGCACGCGTCGCCTCTTTTCCCTGCATGTGTGTAGACATGAAGCGCCGCATGAGTTAACGTGGTTTCAAAGCAGCTTTTAGACCAAAACGTTTTTCCCTTATAAATGTATCTTTATTAATCAGCATGTTACAAGCCTTTAATAATAAACTAATCGATTTCAGTTCTAATTTTGTGAACTAATGAGATGTCTGGAATGGAAAAGGAAAGACTAAAATTACTAGTTGGTCGACGAGTCTCTCACTTTAACGAAAATATACAAATGTTTTGTAAATGTTCTCTCGGGACACCCCTGAACCCACATTCAGCATCAGTCCACAGTCACACGGGCTTCTATGCCCCATACTTGAGTATCTGAATCTAAAGAAATGTAAAAAATATTTCATTTTAATGTAAAAATATCCCAACAAACACTGGACTGCTGTCACTATGAACAAACAGATGATCTTTAAACATTCATTTTCAATTGATAAACAGTAAAAAACTGTAAAATTGGTAAAAGATCCCGCAGACCCCGCTGCTTTGGCCATCTCTGGACCCCCTGGGCAGTTTTGTAGAGACTATTTTGACTGTTTAGAATTTATTTTTTCTTCTGTCAACTTTGAAATAAAAAAGAAAGTGCGATGTGTAAATGTTTATTGTGATAAATATCGATATCGAACAATATGATAAAGATTATCATGATAACAATTTTGGCCATTTCGCCAGCCCTACCTATCACGCTTCTAGACATTCTTCTATTATTTGGCATGTCGTGATGGGTTACAAGTAAGAAGCATTGTTGTCACGGTTGGCATAACACATTGTCATATGGTAAGTAAGAATATACAGAAAGCTTGAAAGAGATTTAATTTGAGGCAAATGACAAGATAGCCTTTATCCCTCACGGAGGCGTGATTAGCCTGATACGGCCCGGCCCCGCCCTCCGCCTTGCCACAGTGTGCCTTCTGTGGGATTTGGCACGTTGAATTCAGGCTGCTGGATAATTCTGATCTGTTTTTGTGGGAGCAGCTATTATGACTAAAGTCAGAAAACGGCCTGCTACCCTTGGCTGGGGATTTCTGCAAAAGTTTGGACTGAGTTTATAAGCATCAGCCACTGAAGCTTAAGAAGGAAGGAGTCTGAAGGATTTGTAGAGAGAATAGAAAACAAAGATGAGGAGGGTAAAGTCAATACAGAGAATATAAAATGTGTGTTTCAGTGGATGCGAGCAATCACAGATATTTGTGCAAGTAAATGCACTAACCTGATCATCAGGCACGACTCAAAGCCTCATTTCTTCTGTCAAATTGGTGCCTTACGCTAGTTAGGGGGTACAGGCGAAAGGCTGCTATTTGCGTATCACTATTTGGTGTGTTGTATTTACAGGAAGGCTTTTTGAACCTGGAGATGGTGGAAATTGCCTGCATCAAATAAATGCTTTTATGTGTTATCTTCAGTTTTTTTATTGAATCATATATATTTCCCTTTAATCCATATCTGCCTCATCCTACTTTCATTTTATAAATGTTCCCACTCAGACTTCAAGAACACGAGTACCTTCTGTCTAATTTTCTTCCCCCTCTGCTTTCCATCAGGTCCAGTAATTGGGCCGCACTCCAATTTGAAGCAATATTACAAGTGCTATCTCTGTGACTAGTTGTTGTTGTTGTTTGTTGTTTGTGCAATTGTTGCTTCTGTCAGCAGGGTTGAGGTGGGTTGCAGAGACCCGGCGCTGATTGTGGCTAACTGTCAGGGTGTTAATAGGCCGAAATGTCAGCAATCGATTGTCACCAGCAGAGATATTTTTAGAAAAAGATTGAAAATGAAAATACCAGGAAAAATAGAAAGTGAATGTGAAGGGTCAGAGACTGGTAATTTGGTTTTTGATGGTTTTATTGTATCTGTCTAACCTGTAGAAAGCAATTCTAAAGCACAAAGCTTTGCAAAATACCTATAAAACTTCCCTTTTTCATCAAATATGATTTCAGTCTAAATAAGCACACACGTGAAAGCAGCCTGATCTCATTATTATATGTAGTTATTTGTATGTGACATGTAAACATACACTTTTGTACGTTTGGATAAACGGATTCATATTATTATCTATTTATACTAAATATATTTGTACATGGTTACTATTTTATAGATATTTTAGATCCCTTAACGCTACCCCTAAACATTACCACTTTAAAACCCTAACAGGCAGATTAATGTACAATGACAACACATTTTGTTACAATAAACTAATTTATATACATGTAACATAGTCAATGGAAAGGAGGCGGCGAGAACTGGCTTGACAATGTAAATAATATTTTAATTAACAACTCAAACAAAAGACAAACACACACACATGACGGACATGTCTGTTAACGATCTCTTTCTCTCCCGCACAATCCTCTGCCGTCGACCTTTATCCCTCACGGAGGCTTGAATAGCCTAATACGGGACCGGGTGTGTACGATCAAGACCCTCTGCCCTGCCACATTCCTCCCTCGTTCTCTCAGGCTGGGGAGCCCCCAGCATGACGTACACCCCCCTCTTTCCCTGGGGGAGGGCGTGCCCTAAGCCCCGTCTGCCGGCAGGTCATCCCCATCTACCTGGACGAGGGAGGGGACAAGGGGAGGGAAACAGAAATAATTACACTGGGGGGGGGGTACTTCCAGTAACAGTGTATTCCCCCCCAAAAAAACACTGTAAAATTTAAACGAGAGGGAAAAGGCCGACGCGGAGTGGCAGTGAGATAGAGAGAGAGAGAGAGAGGAGAGAGAGATGAAAAAAAAACTCGTACTCGCCAGTTCTCCGATACACCGCAGCTTGTTCCTCGGCCACTCCTCCACCCTCTAACGGACTACAGCCACGCCTCTCCGGGCGGATCAGAGGCAGTCCTCCAGCCCCTGGAACGCCCCGCCGCATTCTCTGTTCCCAGAGAATGCGGCCCTGGCCCCTGGCAGCGGTTCTCCCACTCCAGGCGGTCGGTAGTGAGCCCCTCCCTGCTCACGGTCGGCGGTCTCAAACCCTGCCGCATTTCAGCGGCTGGTAGGCGACTCCTCCGCCCCTGTCAGCGGCCCCGACCGCCCCAGGTGGTCGGTTAGGAGCCCCTTCTCCCCTCACGGTAGGCGGCTGTCGTCCACTTCCAGGTGGCTGGGCTCCTCATGAAATGCCCATTTTTAAGTGTTACTCTTACATTTATAGTTTATATTAATAAAATATGCCTTGTATATGCATTTTCATAATAATAGCCTATTATTAATAATAATAATAATAATAATGTTACATTTATATAGCACCTTTCCAGAGTTCAAGAACACTTAACATTCTCAAATTTAGCACAGTTTAAAGAAGCACAGTTTATTTTAGTTTCTTCATTTTACATAAGGAGGAATATTCCTTAGATGCTATATGGAGCATTTTAATAAAGTCTTAACCAGTTAATAACCTTAAACGCTGATGTGATATAAATGTTGTCAACTTTAAGAGACACATAGACGAGCTCTGATGTGAAATCATCACTTCAGGTCAGGAATTTAACATCACACTCAGGTTTAGGCTATAAATAAATACACGGGAATCACGTGTTACACTTGATAATGTTACACTGGACAAGCTCCAGACATGCACAATTAACGGAGACCGTGAATGAGTCGAGACGTGCCCATCTGATCTGAAATCACAACGTGTGCATTTTCATTCATACGGTTTAAACTTTAGAAATATTGACTGCACAGATTCTTACATTCGTTGTAATTTTGGATTCGTTTATTTAAAGTGTTGCTTTATCCTTGGGCTTTTTGGATAATCAGTCATACAAATATTTGTATATTATTCAGATGAATCAGTTATTTCTTTTGAAGTCATTATCCGTGCCTTTCCGAATAAGGTATTCAGCCTCAGGCCCCTCCCTACTTGATGTGCTCCCTGACGGCATGCGATAGCTTGGCGTGAGGTAGAGAGTGAAGGCGTGAGGCCGTGAAGGGGGGCATGTCATCAATCCAACAAACACATCACAGGATATGGCATGTCGCGATCGGTCACGAGACAAGTGAGAGCAAATGAGCCTGTGACATCACTGCAGTAAAAAACACGTGTCGTAACGCTTCTTTAGGTGGCACTTTTTTAATGCTGCTTTTGTGGTTTATTGATTTATTGATTAATTTTTTGAGCCTCGGCATATTCTGAACACTCCTTTTATGTCACATTGCAAACTGAATACAAATCTTAATGAATGATTAAATGGTTACAGGACTTTTGTTTCCTTTAACACTTTAATGTTTAGGATTTGTTAAAGTGATATCATTCTTAAAACAAGTTGAATAGGACAGCAGAAATCGCACAGAACAGATTGACACCGTTATAATTAGGTAAATGTATTAACTGCATTTACATACATTTGTTGACACGTAACATTTAATTAATTACATTGATTATAAATGCAATAAACGTAACTGATGAATTCAGTATTCATAGATTTAATCAGCATTCTGTATGTAAACATTTGAACGTCTCTGAAGTTGTTAATATGTAAAATGGTACATTTAGATGTGGTCAGTGCATCAATATTTTACATTTCGGTGTCTTTGCAAACGTAAGCACATCTACGTTGGCTAGAATCACACTTTCAGTAAGAACATTTTCAACTTCTCATGAGATCATGTTGATTAAAGTCTCATTTATGCCTTTTATATTTTGCTTTCCTTCTATTCAAAAACTGAATGACTTGGGAGTCATTGTGCCATTATAAGCTAATGGTGCAGACTGAAGGATGAAAGCCTCCAGACAGGACTGAGCATTATCTGCATCTAAAGGACAATTATCACAATTCAGGGGGCAGAAATAAAAAGCTTTTGAACAGGAATGGCAGATGGTTCAAGAGAGGACTGTGGAAGGTCATTCATGTAAAAACAGTAACCAGGAGGGCTGCGATACGCTTGTCATCCTCTTACATTCCTGTTTTCTCATCTTTACCCCGAACCCGAATTCACAGAGCGATCACGATTCATTCCATCAGGACGACACCCGCAGTGATTTGTGAGTTTTAGGAATTCATGATGTGTGATGAGGCTAAATTCTGGGGATCTTCTCCGTTCTACAAGTGATGAAGACAATCCAATGAGTGCTGATGCATCTTTTGGTTGGTTTAGTGATCTATTCAATCAGAAATAGTGGTGGGGATTTTGCTTCACCTCAGTGACTCGAGCCTTTTAAATACATTCGCCAAAACGATTTATTTAGAATCATTCATTGATTTGTTCATTTACCATTTCTGCAAATTGTATCTCTTTCTGCTATGTACACAAATGGAATTTGCATGTCTATAAATGTATGAAGACACATTTTCTCAAATGCTGAGCTTAAATTTGACCAAGACACAGAAAACATAAAATAAAAAGAAACATACAGAAACAAGAAAAGCCTGCATATCTTACACTGTGCACCAAAGCACAACATTTCCAATCGTAGTTCATAATATTTTAACTGTTTGGTCTTTATTTCATTTTTACACATTCAGAAATTTGGGATTATGTTTTGTGCAAACCTATAAACTTGTGTAAGTGCATTACACCCTTTCTCTCCTTGCTCACTTGACTCACATGCTGAACTGAACAAACGACTTGCCCGCTCCTCTCATCCAGTCAGTCAGCAGATCCTCATTCACAAATACAGATTTGACCAGTACATTCAGTTCGTTCATGAACGAGACGTCTCATCTCTTTCAGACTCAAACGACCGACAATAGTCCTTCACAGTCTGCCCTTGAATGCTATTGGCTCGTGCTATAGTCAGTCTTTACAGGCAAAAGAAAACACACCAAAGCAGTTCGGATTCGAAAGGGAGAGACATCAGTGAACAACAAATATGAGACAGTGCATGGAGGTGAACGAGAATGATTCGTTCACTTAAAAGATTCGTTCATAAAGACTGATCTTTAACGAACAAAGCATCACTATGCAGAAATAAGATATTTCCAAAGGGCCCATTAGCTGTTTCTGGAAACAGGGTTTGAGATTGTTTTTGAAGTGCTCTGTAGAATTAGTATGTCCATTGTTTGACAAAGAAAAAAGTCTAGTCTTTTTATACTATGCTATTTTTAAAATCAGATTTGGCTTTGGTGGTGGCACGCAAGCTTTAGAGTAGAGTTGTGACAAGTTAGCAGGTTATTTGAATATTGTTTGTATTGATTGTGTGTGTGACTTTCTTTTCCTTTAGCATCAATCCACAATCTCATTTATAAATCACAAAATTACCTATAACAAGTTGTTTGGCTGTGTGTAATTCAACCTAGCTGAAGACCTCCATATGTGACAGTGATGTTGTGATCTTTGATTTCCAGCACCCTACACCCCTTCCCTCCATAATGACCCTCGAGGCACAGGGGAACCTGTGTCCAACCTCCGGTCCTGCCACTACAGTCCTGTCTTTTACCTGCTGGACAATGGTAAGAATGTGTCCAGCCCCTTAAAAAAAGGGTGGGTGTTTGTTTGGGGGTTGCATGCAGCAGAAGTAGCTTTGCTTTCATAGTGCCCCATGCCACGCTCTGTGCCACTGAGGTGTTAGGCGTCTGTGAGTGTGTAAGCGAGTATGTGTAAGTGTGCTTTTGTGTGAGTATTTCTGGCATGTGTGTGATTAGGGCATGATAAATAGTAGGCTACAGTATGTATTGTGCTTCTATGAAAGGGGTGATTTTGGGACTGTGGTCCAGACAGAGCGTTGATTGTAGATTGTATTAAATGGCCATAATATATATAAAAAGACATACACTGGCAGCCAAAAGTTTGCAATAATGTACAGATATAGCTGTTTCTGAAGGAAATTGGTACTTTAATTCACCAAAGTGGCATTCAACTGATCACAAAGTATAGTCAGGACATTACTGATGTTAAAAAACAGCACCATCACTATTTGAAAAAGTCATTTTTGATCAAAACTAGACAGACCCAATTTCCAGCAGCCATCACTCCAACACCTTATCCTTGAGTAATCATAATAAATTGGTGATTTGGTACTAGAAAATCACTTGCCATTATATCAAACACAGTTGAAAGCTATTTGGTTTGTTAAATAAAGTCTTAAAAACACCTCAGATCTTTGAGAAAACGCAGATGAGAATTGGTGAGTGAAATTTGTATGCCACTCCCCTGGACATACGGGTATAAAAGTAGCTGGCTTGCAACCACTCATACAGATTTTTTCTTCAGAGCCAAGCGGTTGTGTTCAGAGAGCTGAATTCCTCTGCCGGTCCGTTCACCTCTAAGAAGTGAATTGCTGTATACGCTACATTTCAGTGGTTTCTCTCCTTCTGTAGCGGTCACTCCAGATTATGCCCCTTCGACAGCCTAAGACAGTATGTATTCCTTCAAAAGAGCATATCTTCCCTAATTGAGCAAACACATCGACGTGAACGTCTTTTTAAAGATGCAAGTTTTTAAAGATGCCCTTCCGCTAGTTTCTGGGCGTGGCCGTTATCTCTCCAGCTCTGACGGCTACGAACGCTGCCTCGCGTGTCTGGGCCCTAATCACGTTGAGGAAGCATTCGTGGATGGTTCATGTTCTCATTGCGAGAACATGACCATGGCACCATTACGACAAGCTGATGAGGTCGTGGGGGATACCTTTTACTATCCAAACCCGATCCCTCAGTTTGTCCGCTCTCACTATCCTTGGTGGCGGGGCACCCGAGGGTTATGGCGTGATTCCTCAGGTGGATAAGGCAGTTGTGGTGCACTTGTACCAGCAAAGCTCCGCCACCTGGTGGAGTTACCCGACACGCCCCTTCAGGGCCTGTAGGACTATGTCGTCTCTGGCAGCCAAAGTCTACAGCTCCACTGGACAGGCCGCCTCCACCCTGCATGCCATGGCCCTCCTGCAAGTCCACCAGACCAAGGTACTTAAAGAACTGCAGGTAATTCTGATCCCAATGTGTTGCAGGAACTAATCTCGGCAATAGACCTCGCCCTCCGGGCAAAGAAGGTCATGACGCGGACACTTGGGCAGACGATTTCCACTCTTGTGGTCCAGGAACAACACCTATGGCTGAATCTGGTTGAGATGAGGGACGCTGCCAAGGCAGTTTACATTCAGTCGCATGTCGCAACTCGTCCGCCATCTCTTCATCTAGAGTCAACAGGGGCTAAGGTCGCTGCGGGCCACTCACATCCTGGGCAGCCTCAACACCACAGCGGACACGCTGTCGTGGCAGGTGACACTCAGGGGATAGTGGAGACTCCACCCCCAGGTGGTCCAGCTAATTTGAAGTCGATTCGGCAAAGCACAGGTAGACTTGTTTGCTTCCCAGAAATTCTCCCACTGCCTGCTCTGGTACTCCCTGATGGGAGCTCCCCTCAGGACAGACATGCTGGCACACAGCTGGTCCTGGCGGCTGCGCAGAAATGCGTTCCCCCCAGTGAGCCTACTTGAAAAGACTCTGTGCAATGTCAGGGAGGATGAGGAACAAGTCACCGAATTGGGCTGAATTTGTAGATGGACCCAATACGTGTGCTAGCATGCCCTTTACTGGGGTAGGTGTGCCACAGGTGCCGGTTACCCTGGCAACCTCCTGTCATGTATCTTCCAAGGTAAAGTCACCCTATCGGTAGACCCACGTCTCCCTTGGTCGGAGCCCTCTCTGCCACAGCCGCTTTGTTTGTAGAGCTCCTCCCCTTCAAGGCAGGACCTACCTCCGCGCCTCTCCCATGTATCCACTGTGAGCCCACGTGACGTATTTGCCACATGTTAATCTCCCCTTCTGGCAGGATGTGGTCTCCACAGGTTCACTACACCACCACCACTCACACTGTCGTAATCTCCGTTTCCTGATGGAGGAAACGAGACTTTGTGTCCCCCTTTCCACAATGCTTTACTATCCGCTGAAATATCTGGGACCCTGTCTCGGCTCCTCAGCACAAAACCTGAATGAGTGGTTGCGAGCCAGTTCCTTTTATACCCGTATGGGGAGTGCAATGCAAATTCCACTCGCCAATTCTCAGTAGCCTTTTCTCAAAGATCTGAGGTGTTTGGGGCTCCCAAGAGCGACCCCTGGTGTCACTACATCGACACAACATCTCATTCCCTCCATCAGGGAACGGCGGTTATGACAGTAACCGAGACTATACTCTCTTGAATTTGCACTTCGTATCGGTCAAAATAAGGTAAGTGCCAAGGTTAGCTAGACTCAATGAAAATGTATCTTGTCTGAGGATATTTGGAATATTTCATATTAACATTTTGAACAGTGTAGAATTCCAAGATAAGTCACTTAGGTCACATCCCAGCCATGTCCAAACTAATGTGTTTTCTTTTGGAAATGCATTGATTTTGCTACACCTGTCATTCACCCTGAAAAATTATTTTCCTCCATGGAAAATTTTGATTTTCGAATACGCTCTCCAGTACCATATACTTTGGAATACAATATCAGGAAACTGAAAACAAAGTTTTCAAATGAAAACTAATAATTGTGAACATGTCACGTGGCCTCATTTGCTTTGTGTGTATAGGACACTAAGGTACTGTGTGCTTGAACTTAGATTCCAACAGGCTGTCAAGGGTTAATCTCTGCTGTGTGTATGAATGATAAAATGTGTACTTGCTGTCCCACAAGCTAGTGTGTTTATGGGCACATTTGAGGCAGGACGTACCACCGCGCCTCTTCCATGTATCCGATGTGAGCCCACGTGACGTATTTGCCACATGTTAATCTCCCCTTCGGGCAGGATGTGGTCTCCGCAGGGTCTTTTCCCCCTGAAAGATAATTGCTAATTGTTGCTAATTGTTTCAATTGGTTGTCTTGCTGAAATGTTTACAAATGTTAAACTTGTCATAGAAATCAAAACTTGTCATGGAAGACGAAGCAAATACCTTATTTTGTTTGGATCATGGAATTACCAGAATTAGCCGTTTACAAAAACAATCGTACATACTGTATTTTCTGAACGTGTTATATCTTTTGCGTACTGTCGTTACTTAACTAATGTGTATTGATTTACAATGCTAGCACTACGTGAATGCACTAGACTTTGTCTCTAAAGCTTTGCCTATGAAAGCATGGCAGAGAAAATGGCATGAGCATTAAGTTTATGCTAATAATGCATTGTTGACTTTTTGTTGATGTGCTGTATGTGAATGGCCTTAAGTGTTGGCTCAATGTAAAATATTAATAAATAAAAAGAAAAATACGAAGGTCACTAAATTGGTGCTGCTAATCAGTGACACGTTGTTTTAGCAGGCAGAATTAAAGGAATGTATTTTTGATGAACCACTCACAAGAAGTAGGCTGAAATGCAAAGAGTACAATTATAATAATTAGCTATTTCATATGGACAAAGAAGACATTGTGACTCAAAACTGCTAATATATGTGTGTGAGAATGAAATTCCTCTGAATTAATCAAAGTTTGGCGTCTGCATCTTTAGCGAACTCCAGAAGCATATCCATCTCTATGACTTAGCGGGAGATGGCTTGAGCTGAAAGGAGTCAGTTATTAATGCAAATTGCAGTGCAGGGTGCCAGAAGGCTTTTGAGATGAATCCAAAAACAATCCAATTTGCTGTCCTTTTCTGCATATCGTGAAATATACCACATATTTGTGGTCCGTTCTGCATAATGCTTATCTCGGCCCATTCTGCACATTTCACGGCGGAATCACCGGCCACTCGGGTTCTCACAAAGGACATTGCGCCCCTGATCGGCCCAAAAGTACGTCGGCACACCGGGAAAATACCCGGTATGCCAGATTACCAGTCCAGCCCTGTCCCACTTCCTGTTTAACCTTTTAAGCTTTGAAGATGTTTTTAAAGATTTACTGTTTCAGTGGCATGCCCAAATTTAAAGGCTTATAGCTCTAACAACAACACAGACACACACACACACACACACACACACACACACACACACACACACAAAACAAAGAGGTCAATTGTTTGGTATCATTTTAAAGAATTTTTTTTTTTATTTATCTGATTTGACATTATATATATCTCAGGTTGTAAATAATGTAGCTCCGAAAAACTGCTTTTGTTTTGTTCCCAGTCATGTCATATAAAATGGAGTAAAATTGTGTGTTGATACGACAAAGCAATCAAAAGTTATAGCAATACAAATATACATTCTTAGTGTCCAAAAAAGTCTCCATGTATCCAAAAGTCTCTCCAAACAAATAAAACATAATAATTGTACATAAGAACTAATTACACATGGAAATAGGACAATGACTAAAGGTACACTCTCTCTCCAAAGTGTCATTTGAGCATCATTAAGCCTGTGTCATGTACTCATCTCCTGATGGCCACATGTAATATGAGTGAACGATCTTCTCTGCCCTTGTTTGGATGACTTCCACCTTTGATCTGTGTCCTAATTCAATTGGTTTAGCATTCCATGATGTCGGACAACGTACCTGTACTACTGTATATCATTTCCGATTAAGTCATCTGATCCTGGAAAGCTAACTTGCTTTTCGCCCGATAGCACATTATGTGCCATGTGAACATTGTGTGGATTATCTAATGATCTATGCATCCAATTATATTGTGTTTGGGCTGGTTTTAACTGGAATCCCCTCCTGTAAGTAATGAATGTGATATTTATAAGCAAAAATGTGGCTTATTAGTGAAAACTGTTTACATGTAACCTATGTCAGAGAGATGTTTTTAGCTATTTTAGTCTGTGAGTAAAACAAATAGGTTGTTTCCTACTCATTGAGAGCTTTCCAATAACATATGACACATGGCTTTTTGATCTGTTTGATGTTTTTACAGATTATAATAATATGCACAGTGCAAATGTATTAATAAATTATAAATAATGAACACGTCTGATTTGCATATCCTGCAAACATCAAAGCAGTTTTGGTCATAATGCCTACATGTATTTTAAAGTACAGCTTCTAAGCTTTAAAATGATACTAATTTAGTGTTGGTGAAGACTGTAGTTATTCATATTTAGATAATTATCTGAGCTTAAAGGGTTAATTAAGAAAACATATCAACACAGGAAAGAACACTGCAGTTGTCAGACCGTTTCATTGTGTCTTTGAGGGGAACAGCATTAGCACCATGCTGAAAATGACATTGTATAATCACACTTTAAAATCTTGTTATTGAAATAATGCTTAGGAGGAGGATGTGTTCTGAGCGACAGATGCTGTATAGAATGCATCAGATAATGAAGACATTACTGTATTTGGTTCTGAAACTCTTTAGCCTTCCCAGCAACACGGCACTCTTGAGCCACTCGTGTTTACGAACTGTTCCTCAGACATTGAGCTCAGTGCACTCTCTAACCTTTGCGCTGTATAATGCTTGCAAAATGTTGACCTTTCCTTTATTTGTATCTTTACTCTTTGATTTGAATCTTTTGTGTGTGTTCAGCTATTTGAGTGGGATTGATTCTTGTGCTTTCTTGTGGTTTGTGTTCAATACAGCAGGATATATCCTAACTGTTCCCTCTAAATAAACCAAATAACAAATGTTTACAAACACAATGAGTATATTAAATGTTACTATATAGAATGATCTTTCCCACCCAACATGGGAGGGAATAGGAACACGTTGTTTTTGTGTGTGTGTTTGTGTACTGCACGTGTTTGTTTTGTTTGTTTGTGTACGTGCCTGTGAACAGAAGAGTCAGCGTTGGCAGTGTGATCGGGCATGACCTTCCAATGCAACGTCACACCTGCACGTGTGACACAAGATTCGTTTATTTCATCAAACTATGATTTTTATTTGAGCTGAATTATTTTATGCATCTTTTGTCTTTTTGGTTTTTGGAATGGATTAATTGCCCCTTTCTGTCCTATTATGTTTTGTTTCAGTCAAGGGACCAGGCAGAAAGTTAAGTCTACCCACAGATCTTAAGACTGATCTTGGTACGGTAGGCCGAAAGCGAGCAGATCTTTTTCTTTATTCTTGCCTTCGATTCATCAACTTTCTCTGTTTCCATCCTGTTGAGAATGACATGATAAAGCCCCTTGTCTTTGCATCTTAAAGTTTATATTTGTTCTTCTTTTGAATTCTATACGTTTCTATCAATTTCTTATCATTTGAACTCATGACGTTCTTCGCATCTCTGTGTGTGGTCTGTTTTTCAATGTACATTTTGCAAGTGTTTACAAAGGGGGTTTATTCACTCATTCTTAAGTTGAGAAGAGTACCGCTCTAAAAAACTCGCTCCTGCTTTTTGGCGATTGGTTCATCCTTTACCTTTAAACGGCCTTGCTCCATCGTAATTGGATCATCCTATACCTCAGAACATGCTCTAACCCTATTAGATCATTCTGTAACTCTATGAAAGCCTGTTCCATTGTGATTGGACCATCTTCTACCTCTGAACTGACATGCACTAATGTAATGAGACCATTCTCTGTTAATGAGCTTGCCTCATCGTGACTTGGATCATTCTTCAGCCTTTTATGGAAATACTCCGAAATGTCTCTCTCTGTCTCTTTTGCTGAGTATCTCTCCTTGTTCTCTTTTCATTTTCCTCCCTTTTGTCTGGCTTATTTTTGTTCATGCTAGGCTGTGACTAACATTCCTCTCGCTGAGAGCTGAACACTTTCCTCTCCAAATTATTGTGCCAAATGTGTCATATTGTGTAATAACGCCATATTCTTTCAACAGGTTAAGCTATGCTGAATTACACTTTCTAGGCCATGCACGATTACGCTTGCTTTTAATCCTCTAAGGTTTAGATTTGTAGATCATACATAAGAAAGTACAGTGGAGTCTTGGGTCATTTAATAATATGAAAATACTGTCTGGAGGGTTTAAGTTCTGGACTTCTCAAGATCAACACTTAGAAAGGCAAGTAAGAAATTCAAGTGTTGTCCTTGATATTAAAAAAGCGTAGACATATCCAGACTGGTTTGTGCTGGTTATGGGGACGTCAATCATATGATATTCAGCAGAGGTGTGAGTGTAATGTTTGAGTGTGTGTGTGTGAGAGATTGAGAGAGAGAAATAGTGTGTGTATGTGTGTGTGTGTGTGTGTGAATGTCTTTGTGAGTGAGTGCGTGTGTGTGTGTGTGTACACGTGTGTGTGTGTGTGTGTGTGTGTGTGTGTGTGTGTGTGTGTGTGTGTGTGCGAGTGTGTGCCTGTGAGTGTGTGCATGAGTGTGTGTGTGTGTGTGTGTGTGTGAGTGTGTGCGTGTGTGTGCGGAGGTGTGAGTGTGTGTGTGCGAGTGTGTGCCTGTGTGTGTGTGTGTGAGTGTGTGTGTGTGTGTGAGTGTGTGCATGTGTGTGTGAGTGCGTGTGTGAGTGTGAGTGCGTGTGTGTGTGTGTACACGGAGGTGTGTGTGCGTGTGTGTGTGTGTGTGAGTGTGTGCATGAGTGTGTGTGACTGCGTGTGTGTGTACACGTGTGTGTGTGTGTGTGTGTGTGTGTGAGTGTGTGCGTGTGTGTGTGAGTGTGTGTGTGTGTGTGTGTGTGTGCGGAGGTGTGCGTGTACACGTGTGTGTGTGTGTGTGTGCAGAGGTGTGCGTGTACACGTGTGTGTGTGTGTGTGTGTGTGTGTGAGTGTGTGTGTGCGAGTGTGTGCGAGTGTGTGTGCCTGTGTGTGTGAGCGTGTGTGTGTGTGTGTGTGTGTGTGTGTGTGTGTGTGTGTGTGTGTGTGTGTGTGTGTGTGTGTCTACAGGTAGGGTGGTGTAAAACTGTCTTCCCTTGAATGCAAAAGGGCTGCAACTAGTTTTGCTATCATAAACCCTCAATGCTGATATTTTATTGGTCCTGGGCACATTTAGAAACATTAACCCTAAACCCTGTTGCAGGCCAGGGGAAACAGGAATAAAGCTGTTTGCGGACTGGGCTCCATGTTTGGGCTGTCTCATCCTGTGTCCCTCACCTAGTCACGTAGTAATATGAGCCTGTGTACTCTGACCTTTATAAATAGCAAGTAACAGAATGTCAAAGCAAACATTTTATGCTGAATAAATTACATAATGAGTGAGAAGTGCGTGTTTAAGTGTGATGCACCAGTTGTCACTTTCATCCCTTTCTTATACTGGAATACTTTTACTGTCTTCAAAAATCAGGTTACAGTTATTGCAGAATTTTTGCTGCACTGCTGTAACAGTAATAATCTACTTTTCATCGGCCTTGGTTCTGAAATAATTATTCCCATTCACCATAATAATTATAGCATGATCAATGGAAACATGTATGTGCTTCATGCTGCAAAATTAAATTGGTCAACTTACTCATTTTTCCTTATAGAAAACAGCATATGTAAAAATTGGCTCATCTCACCCCAGTCTCTCTAATTTTGTGTGGGAATTTACTCAAATCACTACAGATGGTGTTCTCAACAGTCAGTGTCAAAGGTTTGGTTGCCAAATCTTCAGTGCAATATCAAAACCACTGATTTGACAGTCGTAGATTTGGGTGGCTGCGTTGGCATGAAACCGATTGATAGAGACAAGATGGAGAGAGGGAGACAGAAAATACAGCTTGAATCTTAAAATGATCAGAATCCTGGGGTATCTCCATCAGAGAGGCTCTGTTTATTTATTATTATTACTATTATTTTGGGGATATTTCCATAGGTCAGGGACACTAAGTTGTGTTAGATGCAGAGAGTTTGTATATCCCAGTTTGTTTCTTAAATTCAACGAGACCTCCCTCAGATTTCTTTTGTTCTGTGAAATGAGCGCTCCACCTTTAAGAGTCTGAGATGAGGAAGCGTCTCTGAATGCCTGATTCTTTTTAACAACTACTGTTATTACCTGCTATTTGGTGTTTTCTTCTCAATTCTTTTCTTTTCAAATGTATCTCTCCTTTTTTTGTTACCTTTGCGGCTGTATTATTTTCACCCCAATGCCCAGTTTACCCCTCCCTCTCTCTCTATCTCTCTCTCTCTCTCTCTCTCTCTCTCTCTCTCTCTCTCTCTCTCTCTCTCATTATCTCAGTTTGGTTTCTTGCTAATGCTATGCCCGTTGTTACAGATCATGTGAATGGACATTGCACTAGCCCCACATCCCAGCCCTGTCCGTCTGGGAGGGGCAGAGTCCCTGGGGGCCTTGAAGGGCCACGCCTTGCCCGCAGGGGGCCCGGCCGACCGCCCTTCCGCAAGGCCCAGTCCGCCGCATGCATGGAGGTCTCTTTGCCTGTATCCTCACTCACTGAAGGTGTGTGCTTGTTCTCCTGCTCCTTTATCCCTTTATTCCCTTATCCCAGTACCCCCATCCCTACCTGCATGTTTAACACTCACCAAGGGATACAAGGACGAGGGTGGGGGTTTTATTGCTGTGTTTTATGCCTTTTCTTTCTGTTCATTGTTTTTGTTTTCTGCTCTGTTGAAGAGATTGGTGAATTCAAAAGCCTTATCATGCCAAGCAGGAAACATACTCCTTTTGCAAGGAAATAGAGCCAGTGCTGGACAAGGTGATGTGTGAACGTCTCTCAGAACCGGCTGCGTTTCCACTGATTTGAGAGCCAAACAATGCCAAATCTGACTGTGTTACAACATTACCTGTCTCCATCCAAACATGGTGCATAATGATGTGTGTTTACAAATCTTAATCATAGTTTTCAGAACATATTTTACATCCAAAGAAATTTTAATCAGCATCTGTATGCCGTTGGCTTTGATGTAACACAGTTGTGTTGATATTGTAGCTGTATGAACAAGAAATTCATCTTGAGTGAATTACATTTTTAGATGCAATATGGCCTGTTATTTTGTCTGTTTATGCTCCACAAAAAAGAACATTTCCAAACGAATTCAAAGCAGGATCAACTGTTGTGTGTCTCAAGCAATGCTGAGACAAATGAAGTGATTCAAACAGTGAAGCTATTCAAGATATGAAGTTAATCTAGAATACTGAAGCACTATTGGGGCGTTTTCACACCTGGCTCGTTTGGATCATTTCATTCATAACCTGTTGCATTTTCTCAATGTTTTCCGTGAGTTTAGGCATATATGTACATGGTAATCACTCTCTGATCCGCACCAAATCAATCGGGCCTACACAACCTGGACGAAATAGTCTCGGTCTGATTGCAAGCGAATTGAATGCAATCCAAAAACCAACAAACAAATCATTATCCCTATTAAAGCCATCAGCATACCTGATGGATCTGCGGAGAAGACACAAATAAGTTAATCATGTGACTCAGTGCATCATGTCCGTCACAACATTTGTAGGTCAGGATATAGCTTTTGGCAACTATATTAAATATTATTGCACTTTTAAAATAGTTGTTTAATAATTCCTCAGGTAACGTTTGTGACCACTCCTGCTGGATAATGATGGATTATGTAACCTCTGATTGAAATGCACAAGTTCTTCATAACCGTGACACAAATAATATTCAAAATATTTTGACACATTTTTACAGGTTTATCATTTTAACCAGTATACTGAATTATGAGCTAAATCCCAGAACAGTGCGACACATTTTAACCAATAAGGGGACAGTTTGCTCACATGTAAGCCCACGTGCGAGTTGTTTTTATAATGTTGACTTGTTAAAAAACGAACCAAGAAGAAAATGCAACCTTTTGTGAAAAATGTTTAACCCGTTGTGGAACAAATCAAACGCACTACAAAAGCCCTTGTGAATGCTGCTTGTGAGGTTAGAGGGCCAGATCATTTTTTCCTGACTTAAAACCACCTTTTATTCAGTGTAAGCACATGTGGTGGGGTCAGATAGGGTTCTGGCTTTAGCACGGGCACCATGTTGGTAGAAAAGGGGTAACAGCAGGGGTGGAATGGGAAGAGACATTGTCCCGGGATTTTACATAGAAACTGGCCCAGAAGTAGTTGGAGGCTCGTTTCAGCTTAGTCCCGGTTCTCTCGATGGCCAGTCTGCCCCTGATCGGCCCCAAAAGTGCGTTTGCCCACCAGCAAACTGCCTGTTATACCAGATTACCAATCCAGCCCTGGGTAACAAAGCACCTTTTTTATTCACCAATTTCAATTTTGCATTCTTGCTGCTTAAACCTGAAATGTTTTTGTGATCTCATACTAAGTTTGTGTTGTGACATTTAATAAAAATCCCATTTATCCTGATTGAAGTCCAACATACAATGAATGGGATGTTTCTAATCCTGTATACTTTATTAATCATCCACCCAAAAGTCATTTTCATAGAGTAAAACAAAAAGGAGAAGATTGAAACTGCACAAACCTTTTAAAGTGTGACTCACAAAACTGACTCGTCTTTTCAAGCTTTGGGGATCTTCGGTCCCTTTCATGTTTGAGATGGTATCTGTGCTTCAAACATGGAGGCTGACGCAGACACCGCTGTGAGGCTAATTATACTTTGTGCTTTTAATGCCTTTAAATGACTGCCTCTGCACATGTTCCTTCGACAGGTGGGTTGGTGATATGAATTGAAAAATGAATGTAGGCAGTCTTTGCGTAACGTAGCTTTGGTTTGAGTTTACACAAAGACTGCATTTATGGCCTTATTCTTATTTTTTCTTTCACCATTTTTTTCTATGACAAATGTTGTAAATGTAGCACAGTGGTTAACTTACTAGAAAAATGTACAGACAATTCAACGGATGAAAGCTGTATGCTGCCACATTACACATATGCTTAAATGTGTGACGTTTTTGCATATTACTGCCACGTTTAAATGTTACGTGGAGTGTGCGGTTGTGAGCGAGTGTGTTACATGTCAGTATGTCCATCCTTACATGTCACTAAAAATGTATTGTACTATGATAACACAAACTTTCTCTCCAATCCAAAAGATTTATCAAATTTATTGAAACTAACAGCTTGTTCTGAAGCTCTGCTACTCTCTATTGTCAGACAGTACAAATGACTTATTACATGCACCAAGACATGTCAGCAATACCTATGCAATGACCAGAAACTTGGCCCACCCAATCACGCTGAGGTATTAAGGAGGTTGTAGAAGTATAATTAATGATATGGAAGTAAAATGTGAGAAATGTGTCAAAACATGTGCTGTTCCTTGCTGTGTTTAGCACCTGCAGCTCTGAACATTCATCTGAAGGATCCCAGTGTGAAGACCTTTTAACAAGGTCTCTGTTCTTAACAGTTTAAGTGGCACATTTCAGCATGGATGGGTCTGTAAATCTGTCGATGTAATTTAGGCTTTGGAAAGAGGCTGTTATTGAAGGATGGGGTAGAAGCATGGGAGTAAAAGTGCAGATCTATTTCTCATGTAAAGAGGGTTTTACATAGGAGTCCTAAAGTCCACTTTTCAGGGTCAGAGAGAGACAGCAAAACTGTAGAACTAAATAACAACCTGGTTTTGCAACAAGAAAAACATGATTAACGTTATAAGTTGATCTCAGAGTAAAAGAATGACAATTATATCAAATATATATTTATGTGTTTATATATATATTATATGACCCTTGTAACCGTGGCCATGGTACCTGTCATACCTAACACTGTCCTAATCAGTAGTATATGCCCCTACAGTAGATGTTTTGCTAATATCAACGTTTTCTGTAGAACGGTAATGCCTCACTTAGATCATATCCTCACTGCGCACTGACTTCCTGTCATTTACTAATCCAATCGCAAAGATAGGCAGCATCTCCTGCACTGCCATCTCTATCCGTATTCCTGTTTACAGGAAGGACGCCAACCAGAACAAGCCAAAGAGGTCTAACATATGGATAAAGCCAGTTGTTAGCATTCTCATTCATCTCAATGGCAGCTGCTTGACTGGTGCAGCCCATCCAGAAGTATGCGATTTAAAATCTGACATTTGCTCATGGGCACTCCGTTCCAAATGTAGGATTTTTGAGCCAGACATCTAAATGCCATGTGACTAATGTCTCTGGAACTGCAGGACAGTTACTTCCTGACATACAATGACTAAAACCTTTCACTGGCGACGTTTCTGAGCTGTGACGTCAATATCAACAGACGGGGGATAATAAGTCAATTTCTCCATTTTAATTGCCCTTGCCTGCCAGATCATCTACTATAATATAATATTTGTGATTTAAATGTTCCTTGCTCCTTTATTTCATCAGAATACATGGGTGTTTTTGAATGGCTGTAACAGGCTTGTTTCAGCTGGGGCTAATTGGACCATGTTAACCAGTCAAACATTAACCCCTCGGGACAAGCGGCCCAAGTTGAACCGCAGTGTGCAAATGGCTGCAGGATCCCCGATTGACAAACTGCACGAGATGATCACGAGTGCTCACAAGCATTCTGTCTCACCATTTTATCTTTCCCCTCTCTCTTATATTTTCACCTGGAGTTTCAGACACTTTCACAAGCAACTTTGAATTCCCTCGGCACAGACTCGGCTTGAAATTTTTAATCAAAGAATGTCTTGATATTGGAATGAATCCACATCTTTTCTGACTTTTTGGTCCAGTTATAGACATGGCTTAGTTTTCCCTCCCCTCGGATGAGTGTTATTGTCCGTTAGAGGACTGCCTACCGCTTCTTTGGTCTCGACGCGTGGTGTGTGTCCCTATCGCTGCGGTAACAGACATGCAGTGCCGCAGTTGGGTCGCTGGGATAATTAAAGGTCAATTAGCAGCGAGGAGAGCCAGGCCATCGCTAATGAGACATGCTACAGGAAGAGAGAGCCGTGGGAGGCTTGAACGTAGGGATACGTAGTCTCATATAAACAGGCATTAGGGTGAAAGACACACACACACACACACTGGATGGAAACCGCTAATAATAATTTTCTGACTCCGTATATGTGTTTTGTTTTCTAGTGTAAACACACTTAAAATAAGATACATTTGGTGTGGAAGGTTATGGGTTCGATTTCCAAAGAACATGCATACTGATCAAATGTAAACCTTGGATGCACAGTAAGTGTCTTTGGAGAAAAACACATTCATGTAAACATTGAAGCAAAATGACAGGAACATTTGATAGGGACAGTTCACCCATTTACTTTCATGCCATCCCAGATATGTGTGACTTTATTTCTTCTGCAGAACACAAACAAAGATCTCCGCTCTATAGCTCAATACAATGCAAGTGAATGGTGGCCAGAACTCTGAAGCTCCAAAAAACACATAAAGGCAGCATAAAAGTATTCCATAAGACTCCAGCGGTTAAATCCATATATTTGGATCGAAATAATAGATGTGGGTGAAAAACAGAAAAAGTCATTTTTACTATAAATTTGATATGCAAAAAACTAAAAGAGAAAGAAAGAAAGAAAGAAAGAAAGAAAACATCACTAATGGGGTATTGCTTTTAATTAAGTGTATTTTTGCAAATGTACCACATTGGTAAATAGATTTTTTGTTGCTTTAAGCATAAAGCTCACATTTTGTTACATTTCTCTGAATACAAGACTTAATATCATAATATAATTGTCATTGAGTTCCTGGAGCTGGTAGAGAGCGAGCAACGGCAAGGTCATGGGTCGAACTCCCAGGGAGCACATATACTGATGAAATGTACACTCACTGGGCACTGTATTAGGGACAATGTGGTTCTAATAAAGTGCCCGACATGGTCTTCTGCTGTTGTAGCCCATCCGCCTCAAGGTTCAACATGTTGTGCATTCTGAGATGCTATTTTACTCATTATAATTGCACAGAGGGGTTATCCGAGTTATAGTAGCCTTTCTGTCAGCTCGAACCAGTCTGACCATTCTCCGTTGACCTCTCTCATCAACAAGGCGTTTCCGTCCATAGAACTACCGTTTCACTGGATGTTTTTGGCACCATTCTGAGTAAACTAGAGATTGTTGTGCATGAAAATCCCAGAAATACTCAAACCAGCCCGTCTGTCTCCAACAATCATGCCACTGTAGAAATCACTGAGATCAAAATGTTTCCCCATTCTGATGGTTGAAGTGAATATTAACTGACGCTCCTGATAATCGCATTCATTAGTAGGGGTACAGGTGTTCCTAATAAAGTGCTCAGTGAGTGTATTCCTTAAATGCACGTTAAAAGGGCGAACAAATGTATACATTTATATTTTGCTTCATGGATCTTATTTTATGGATGTTTAGATATTTTAACAGGAAAGCAAGACAAAAATATTGATAAACATCAAGCAAATGACTTTCTACAGATCTATAGGCATGATAATAAAGGTGTCAGGACATATATAGACAGTTGTCACAAGCTAAAAGCACCAGAGAACAGGTGGACAGGAATTGAGCTTACACAGCAGCGAGCCACATTGAGTGGCTGGACACACACACAAACTCAAAACACAAAACCGATGTCATGCTGATAAAGCCACATGTGCTCAGAAAGAGTATTAGAGGTATCCAGCAGTCTGTGAAAAGCGATTTTCACAAAAAGGGTTTGCGTGTCCCACAGAGTAAGGGCATTGTTGGTGTTTCTAATAAAAGGTTTGTCATTTAGCTCTTCTGCAGTGATTGACAGTCCGTGACCTCAGCAACAGAATCCCAAAGAGAGAGAGAGGGCATGAAATATTCACACTAGCGGGCTAACAGGATGGATATGACTAATTATGTTCACTGTCCCCGCAGATGCGACTGCTGTCTGTAATAGAAAAGGTCAATTTGAGTGTCTTCACACAGACCTGTATGTGATTTTGTGTGACCGTGTGACACTGTGTGTGAGAGAATGTGTGATTGGATTGTTTGCTCTTTGTTAAAGGAACAGTTCAACCCAAAATTTCCTCATTTACTTGTGTTTTTCGATACCCATATGACTTTCTTTTTTCAGTGGAATTCTCATTTCTCATACAATGAAAGCATACAGTAACCAGACAAGCCATTGAGACTTTGTTTTGTTGTGAAAAATGACTGAAAGAAAAGAAAGAAAGATGCATAAAATTGCCATAAAGTAGTCCAAGTGAGCTGTGCACTATATTCCAAGTCTTCAGAAGCCATACAGTTTCCATTTCGGGGTTAATTATTCCTTTCATTCTTGTGACACAAACACATACACGCACGCACGCACGCGCGCACACACAGACACGCACACACACGGGCATGCACACACAGACACGCACGCACACCCACACGCGCAGGCACACACAGACCCGCACGCACACAAACGTGCAGGCACAAACAGACACGCACGCGCACACGCGCATACACACAGACACGCATGTAGGCATAAGCACGCACGCACACACACGCATGCACACACAGACACGCACACACACGCGCACACACAGACACGCATGCACACGCAAGCACACACAGACACGCACACACACGCACGCACAGACACACGCGCATACACACAGACACGCATGTAGGCATACGCACGCACGCACACACACGCATGCACACACAGACACGCACACACACAGACACGCACGCACACACACGCGCACACACAGACACGCATGCACACGCAAGCACACACAGACACGCACACACACACGCGCACGCACGCACAGACACACACGCGCATACACACAGACACGCATGTAGGCATAAGCACGCACACACACGCATGCACACACAGACACGCACACACACAGCGCACGCACACACAGACACGCATGCACACGCAAGCACACACCGACACGCACGCACACACACGCGCACGCACGCACAGACACACACGCGCATACACACAGACACGCATGTAGGCATACGCACGCATGCACACACAGACACGCACACACACAGACACGCACGCACACACAGACACGCATGCACACGCAAGCACACACCGACACGCACACACACACACACACACACACGCGCACGCACGCACAGACACACACGCACACGCACCATGCACACACATACACAGAGCAACAAGCATCATAACCTTGATGCATCTGTCACAGCTGAGAAATGATTCCATTTAGTGGATACAGAAGTTTATTGTTGTCTGTTAGATGTACTGAAGTGCTGTGGGCAGGTGTTCAACAAATATCGACTGGTCTGTCAGTGTTTCTAAAACAACAAAATAGACAAAGTCTTTCTTTCTTTCTTTCTGCATATAAGTTTATCTGTTTTCTCTTCCTCTTTCTCTCTGTCTGTCTCTCTCTGTGCATTGTGATGGTTTGGTCGTATACGTGGTACGCCCGATATCTTTGTGTATGTACATGCCATTATACATGTCATGTGGTCATATATCTGTGTGTGTGATTGGGACCGTTGCCATGTCGTACATGTATGCTCGTTTATGTACGTTTGGTGGATAGGTTATTCATCCCGACGAGCCATGCTGCAGCAGTTACACGGCGTCAGTATGTACTCTCACGACGAACATCACACCACCACCTACTCCTGGAGCGAGAGAGGTAAGGAGAGGCATTCAAGGGTCACACGGTCGTGACCCCACGACCTCTCACCCTGTAGCGTCCTGTCTCGCTCCGTCCTGTTCTGTGGCTCATAGTCGCTTGGTTAAGACCCCTCTTTAAATTATGTTTAGAGTCTTCACCTTGCCCTTTACCTTCAGATTTGGGATTGACCCTATACAGTAGCAGCTGAACATTATAAAGATGTCTGCTTTGAGTTTCACACCACTAGTGTTGTCGGCTTGTAGTTGTCTGTCCGTCACCTGCGCAGTTTCGTCCAAGATGAGGCTTAACCTGTTTCACGGAAACTGTTTCTATATGTTGAATGAATGTTGTGAGGTCATTGGAATATAGGCTGTTTTTAAATATCCTAAATATGTGGTTACAGCCTTGAACAGTACTGATAGTTATGTAATAACTAGGGCTGTCAATCGATTATATTTTTTTAATTGAATTAATTACATGATGTCCCAATTAATTAATTGTGATAAATCGCATATACAAATATTTGCTGAGAAAGTCCCTCATATAACAATAATTCAATATATGATGCAATAATTATACATAGTTATCTTTAAATATTAATATAAAATATTCAGATCATTAAAATGTGTTACATTCTTGTGTCAGAAGAGTTCATCATTAATAAGACAGAAAGTGTCTTTATAATACAATGTATTGATTATTACCATATTATTGATCATAAGTCAATCATTGACACACAGTTCACAGTAATCCATTACACAAGTGAATTTATCAATCAGAGATTTATTATGAGGGCTTGTTTAAGGACCGTCAATGTACACCTGCATCAGACATGCTTGTGTAGCGTCTCGGGTGCGTTGCGTCATAAACATAAATATTTAGGTCACTGTGTTAAATATAGTTTAATATTATAGTTTAATACTTAAAATTTTGAGATCTCTTAGTTTGGATTTGCGCTCCATCAAGTGTTTTTTGAACACAAGAACGTAACGCATGTTTGTGTTGTGTCTCCGCTGAAGAGTTGTTAATGTTTTCATCACTGTATAAACTTTGTGTTGCTCACACAGCTGAAGTTTCACTTACTGCCCTCTGGTGTAAACAGGTGGTACTACAAGCTTGAATTTCTTATTACAATCCGGAGGCATTGCCATTAATTGCGTACATTTTTTTAACCCGTTATTTTTAATCAAATTAATCGCACTGAATTAACACATTAAATCGACAGTCCTAACAATAACATAAAAGGCATGTTAAGATTCTCTCTACAAATAATTAGACACTAGTCAAGTTATAATATTGTCCAGGATTTTCTAAGTCATTCTAAAGACATATAACACATCAGTCGAGAGACTGGATGTCACAGAAGATATGATGTAATGACACCAACAAATCATAAATAAAATATACAATTTATCACATCTTGCAATGAAAGCATCTTTGCCTGGATTGTTTTCTACAATCTAACATGAATTCAATGGCAAGTTTATGTGAGAAAGAGAGTTTTGTCTGAATAGATGAGTGAATAGATACATCTTGTGTGTGTGTGTGTGTGTGGGCCTTTTGAATATGCAGTAGATGTGAACCTGAAAGCTATTCAAGGTCAACCGAATTTTAAAGTCGCTGAAGCAGGCGTGAATGCGTTTGGAATCGTGAGATTGTAGGTTGTGTCCTCTTTGTGTGAATGTGCAATTAAAATAACTACATGTGCGAACATGCAAATGGGGGAAGTGCGTTCTCAAACCTGTGTGTGCTCACAATAGATGTGTTTGTATGTGTGTCAGCCCGCATGTATGTTATTTGTTCTGTTTGTTTCAACGACATATCTAGTTATATCTGATCTCAACACTGCTGTATTTGTGTCTTCACACAAATGAAGTGACTTTTTTTCTATGCTTTCTAAAATCAAGAGCTCATTCTTCTTTAAAACAGCAAAAGGATTGTCCTTTTATCTCAAGTCCCCCTTTTCTCTTTTTCTAAATCTATTATCGTTTCACTCGCTGCGATTCTTCTTTCTCTTTTCCGACTCTTTCATCTGTCCTCACATTTCTCTTCTGCACACTGTCCTCTTCTGCATTCTCAGAGAGTCGAGAAAACTCGTTCAGCCGTTCTCGGAGCTCTAGCGTTTCCAGCATAGACAAGGAAACAAAAGAGGCCGTAACCACCCTGCAGTTTGCGGAGTCGTACAGCCGTAAGTCAGACACCTTGCCCACGCCCTGCCTGTGGGTGGGAACGAGCCTGGGCCTGGCGCTCATTATCCCATTGTCCATCCCTACAGATGAGCAAGAACGCCAGGAAGACCCCGTTACCGTGGCACCTACAGGTGAGACCCCACAGGCTTTCATCTATTTTATGAGGAGCTTGTGCTCACTTTGGTCAAATGCGAAGCTGGTTAAAGACAGAATTATAGATGCCCATACACTGATATATATATATACACACAAATCTTTATTGCTTGCAACATTTCGACTTCTTCAGCCTTTATCAAATGGTAAATGGTCTGCATTTATATAGCACCTTTTTAACCTTAACAGTATTCAAAGCGCTTTACACTGTGACTCATTCCCCCATTCACACACACACTCAGAGCTGCATGTAAGGTGCTAGTCTGCCATTGGGAGCAACTTGGGTTTCAGTGTCTTGCCCAAGGACACTTCGGCATGTGGAGTCATGTGGGCCGGGAATCAAACCACCAACCCTGTGATTAGTGACCGACCCGCTCTACCACCTGAGCCACAGCCACCCCTGTTGGTAGAGCAAACACCCCTGCAAACACCACTGTTAAAAATAAAATTCCTACTGACAAAACAACAGAATAAACGACTAGATGAGTAAGTAAAAGGTTCCTCTCTGTAGGTTTTTTCATGCTGTTTTATAAAATAAATTATTAAATTTGAAAATATAACGTAGTGGCTTTTATTTACAAAACGCGCCTACTTTGGTCTTGGATAGTGGCGTCGTGGTGGTGGTGGGGTAGTGGGCTAATGCACATAACTGGTAATCAGAAGGTTGCTGGTTTGATCCCCACAGTCACCACCATTGTGTCCTTGAGTAAGACACTTAACTCCAGGTTGCTCCGGGGGGATTGTCCCTGTAATAAGTGCACTGTAAGTCCCTTTGGATAAACGCGTCTGCCAAATGCATAAATGTAAATGTAAGTGATGACATCTGCAGCCCATTCGTGTGAGCTCTGTTGTCCTGATGGTGCTCATCAACAGTAAATCAACCTGAATAAATATTTGTATGGATAAATATTAGTGTGCAGACATCTACTCTTTTCT